>NW_024096834.1:0-2636 GCF_016545835.1 Crotalus tigris | reverse complement strand
CTGAGCAGAAAGGAAACCGCCCCAATAGCAGAGGAACAAAAGATCAACTCCTAATAGACAAAATGATCTTGGAAAACTGCAAGAGAAGGAAGACCAACCTGAATGTGGCATGGATTGACTACAAAAGGGCATTTGACTCTCTGCCACATGACTGGATAATCAAGTGCCTAGAAATAACAGGAGTCAGTAGAAACATCAGAAAATTTATGCAAAGATCGATGGCACAATGGAAGACACAGTTGCAGATCAATGGTGAGAGACTGGGAGAGGTTAATATCAAGAGAGGAATATTTCAAGGAGAGTCATTGTCACCATTACTATTTGTTATTGCACTGTTTCCTCTGTCAACAATACTGTATAACTCAGGACATGGCTATCAAACATCAAAAACATCTACCAGACTATCCCATCTCCTTTACATGGATGATCTGAAGCTGTATGGAAAAACATCATTTGAAATAGAATCGCTGCTCAACACTGTCCGTATATATAGCCAAGATATTGTAATGGAGTTTGGCTTGGACAAATGTGCCACACTTACTATCAAAAAAGGAAAAATAGTGAAAACTGAAGGAATCAAGATGCCCCACGAAAATAACATTAAAAGTCTGGATGAGGAAGAGTACTACAAATACTTGGGTATCCTTCAAGCTGACAACATCAAGCACACTGAAGTCAAGAAAAAGATTAGAGGTGAATACATCAAGAGAGTGAAGAAGATCTTTAAATCCAAACTCAATGGAGGAAATACCATAAAGGCAATCAACACCTGGGCAATCCCAGTCATTAGATACACAGCTGGAATAGTGGACTGGACTCAAGCAGAACTAAAAGCAAGGGATAGGCAGACCAGAAAAATAATGACAATGAATCACGCCCTTCATCCACGCAGTGACATTGATAGACTTTATCTACCAAGGCAAATAGGTGGGCGTGGAATGCTACAAGTACATCAGATGGTTGAAGAAGAAAAAAAGGCTTTGGAAGAATATCTGAAGAACAATGATGAAGATGCACTGAAATTAGTATATCAGGAAGGCTTACTAACTACTGGAGAGACCAAACTGGCCTTCAAGAAAGACCAAATGAAGAACAGAATAGAGGCATGGGAAGACAAAGCACTACATGGCCGATACATGAAAAAAATAGCTGGGAAAGCAGATAACAATAAAACCTGGCCATGGCTAAGAGCAGGACAATTGAAGAAAGAGACCGAGGGATTTTAATTCTGGCTGCCACAAGACCAAGCCTTAAGGACAACAGCATTACAAAAGTCAAAAATGAGACAGACAAACACGAACAGTAAGTGCGCCTATGCCAAAGAAGCTGAAGAAACAGGGACACCTTGGAAGCTGTTGCTAGAAGATTGACAGACTGGGATTACAAGCAGCGACATGACAAGTAGCACAATGGTGCATGGAGGATCTGCAAAAAAATATCATTGCCGTCCGCAAAAACGTGGGGATCATAACTAGAGGAAAGGCATAGAACATGATAAAATGCTCTGGGACTTCAGAATTCCAAACAGACAGCCCCTGCAACACCCACCACCCACCCCCCCCCGCCTTAACAATGGTGCTCCGTACACAGCCAAAAAAGTCTGAAGAGTGGACGTGGCAGTGCCTGGAGACAGCAGAATAGAAGAGAAAGAACTGGAGAAGATAACAAAATACAAAGACCTACAAATAGAAATAGAAAGACTGTGGCAAAAGCAAGCAAGGGGAGTACCAATAGTCATAGGCTCCTTGGGTGCAATCCCAAAACAACTGGAGCACTACTTGAACACCATTGGCATTGACAAATTCGCTATTAGTCAATTGCAAAATGTGGCCTTATTAGGAACTGCTTCCATCCTGCGACGATATCTGTAATACCATCACACATCCACATCTGCCTATCCCAGGTCCTGGGTAAGGACTCGAAAGGTAGACAAAATGCCAAATCCAGTCTGAACATCTGGCTGACTGTGCGTTGATCCATAATAATAATAATAAATAGTAATTAATAAAGACCCAGCCTCAAGGCAAATGCATTACAAAGTCAAAATGAGAAGACAGCAACAGGACAGTAAGTGCCGGCTATGCCAAGAAGCTGAAGAAACAGTGGACCACTGGTACCGCTGTTGCAAGAAGATTGCACAGATTCTGACTACAAGCAGCGGCATTTTACAAAGTAGCAACAATGGTGCATTGAGATCTGCAAAAAATATCATTGCATGTAAGCAAAACGAGGGATAATAAAATAGAGAAAAGTCATAGAAAATGATAAAATTAAACTGTCGGGACTTCAGAATTCAAACAGACAAGCACCTGCAACATAAAAACACCCCAGACTTAACAATTGTCGATAAGAAAGACAAAAAAGTCTGGATAGTGGACGTGGCAGTGCCTGAAGATAGCAGAATAGAAGAGAAAGAACTGGAGAAGATAACAAAATACAAAGACCTACAAATAGAAATAGAAAGACTGTGGCAAAAGCAAGCAGGGGTAGTACCAATAGTAATAGGCTCCTTGGGTGCAATCCCAAAACAACTGGAGCACCACTTGAACACCATTGGCATTGACAAATTCGCTATTAGTCAATTGCAAAAGGCGGCTTTACATGGAACCGCTTCCATCCTGCACGATATCTGTAAT
>NW_024096832.1:782500-866842 GCF_016545835.1 Crotalus tigris | reverse complement strand
AATGAAGCTATAAGCTATGCCATGCAGGGCCACCCAAGACAGACAGGTTATAGCAGAGAGTTCTGACAAAATGTGATCCACTGGAGAAGGAAATGGCAAACCACTCCAGTATCTTTGCCATGAAAACCCCATGGACAGTACTAAAAGAAAAAAAGATATGACGCTGGAAGATGAGCCCCTCAGGTCGGAAGGTGTCCAATATGCTCCTGGGAAAGAGCAGAGGGCTAGTACTAGTAGCGCCAGAAAGAATGAAGTAACTGGGCCAAAGCCGAAAGGACCCTCAGCTGTGGATATATCTGGTGGTGAAAGGAAAGTCCGATGCTGTAAAGATTTTTTCTCCATAGGAACCTGGAATGTAAGATCCATGAATCAAGGCAAGCTAGACGTAGTCAAAAAAGAGATGACAAGACTGAACATCGACATCTTAGGAATCATCGAACTAAAATGGATAGGAATGGGTGAATTTAACTCAGATGACCATCAGGTATACTACTGTGGGCAAGAATCCCTCAGAAGAAATGGAGTAGCCTTCATAGTCAATAAAAGAATAGGAAAAGCAATACTGGGCTACAAATCCCAAAATGACAGAATGATCTCAATTCGAATCCAAGGCAAACCATTCAATATCACAGTAGTCCAAATCTATGCCCCAACCACTGGTGCTGAAGAGGATGAAATTGACCGGTTCTATGAAGCCCTACAGCACCTTATAGAATTAACAACCAAAAATGATGTCCTTATCATCATGGGGGATTGGAATGCTAAGGTAGGAAGCCAAAAGAGAACCGGAATAACAGGCAAGTTTGGCCTTGGAGTACAAAATGAAGCAGGGCACAGGCTAATAGAATTTTGTCAAGAGAATACGATGGTCATAACAAACACTCTTTTCCAACAACCCAAGAGACGGCTCTACACATGGACATCACCAGATGGTCAACATAGAAATCAGATTGACTATGTGCGCTGCAGCCAAAGATGGAGAAGCTCTATACAGTCAGTAAAAACAAGACCAGGAGCTGACTGTGGCTCAGATCATGAGCTTCTCGTTGCAAAATTTAGGCTTAAATTGAAAAAGTAGGGAAAAGCACTGGGCCACTCAGGTATGAACTAAATCATATTCCTGATGAATATACAGTAGAGGTGAAAAATAGATTTAAGGAATTAGATCTGATAGACAGAGTGCCTGAAGAACTATGGATGGAAGTTTGCAACATTGTACAAGAGGTAGCAACTAAAACCATCCCAAAGAAAAAGAAATGCAAGAAAGCAAAATGGCTGTCTGAGGAAGCTTTGCAAATAGCTGAGGAAAGAAGGGAAGCGAAAGCAAAGGAGAAAGAGAAAGATACACCCAATTGAATGCAGAATTCCAGAGAATAGCTAGAAGAGATAAGAATGCCTTCTTAAATGAACAGTGCAAAGAAATAGAAGAAAACAACAGAATAGGGAGGACCAGAGATCTCTTCAAGAATATTGGAGATATGAAGGGAACGTTTCATGCAAAGATGGGCATGATAAAGGACCAAAATGGCAGAGACCTAACATAGGCAGAAGAGATTAAGAAGAGATGGCAAAACTACACAGAAGAACTATACAAGAATGAGCTTAACATCCCAGTTAACCACAATGAGATGGTCATTGACCTCGAACCAGACATCCTAGAATGTGAAGTGAAATGGGCCTTAGAAAATCTGAGCAACAACAAAGCTAGTGGAGGTGACAGTATTCCAGCTGAGCTATTCAAAATCTTAAAAGACAATGCAGTAAAAGTGCTACATTCAATTTGCCAGCAAATCTGGAAAACTCAACAGTGGCCACCGGATTGGAAAAGGTCAGTTTACATTCCAATTCCAAAGAAAGGCAATGCCAAAGAATGTTCAAACTATCGCACCATTGCACTCATTTCACATGCTAGTAAAGTTATGCTTAAAATCCTACAAGCTAGACTCCATCAGTATGTGGATCGAGAACTACCAGAAGTACAGGCAGGATTTCGAAGAGGCAGAGGAACTAGAGATCAAATTGCCAACATACGCTGGATCATGGAGAAAGCTAGGGAGTTCCAGAAAAACATCTACTTCTGCTTCATTGCCTATGCAAAAGCCTTTGATTGTGTGGATCACAACAAATTGTGGCAAGTCCTTAAAGAGATGAGTACCAACCATCTCTTTGTCTCCTGAGAAACCGATATGCGGGTCAAGAAGCACATTGAGACCGAACGTGAACACTGTTGGTTTCAAATTGGAAAGGAGTCCGGCAGAGGCTGTATACTGTCGCCCTGCCTATTACTAACTGCAGAGAACCTCATGAGAAGGCAGGGCTAGATAATCAAAGTTGGAATTAGAGTTCCGGATACAATATCAACGCTAAGATGCATATGATACCACTCTAATGGCAGAAAGTGAAGAGGAACTAAAGAGCCTCTTGATGCGGGTGAAGAATGAGAGTGCAAAGGTTGGCTTGAAACTCAACATTAAGAAAACCAAAATCATGGCATCCGGCCCTCTCAATTCCTGGCAAATAGATGGGGAAGAAATGGATGTAGTGACAGATTTTATTTTCCTGGGCTCCAAGATCACCTCAGATGGGGACTGCAGCCAAGAAATTAAAAGACGCTTGCTCCTGGGGAGGAAAGCTATGGCAAATCTAGACAGCATACTAAAAAGCAGAGACCTCACCCTGCCAACACAAGTGCGTATAGTCCAGGCCATGGTTTTCCCAGTTGCAATGTATGGCTGTGAAAGTTGGACCATAAGAAAGGCTGAGCGCCAAAGAATTGAGGTCTTTGAACTATGGTGCTGGAGAAGACTCCTGCGAGTCCCTTGGACTGCAAGGCGTTCAAACCGGTCAGTCCTAGAAGAGATCAACCCGACTGCTCTTTAGAAGGCCAGATCCTGAAGTTGAAACTCAAGTACTTTGGCCACCTAATGAGAAGGAAGGATTCACTGGAGAAGAGCCTAATGTTGGGAAAGATTGAGGGCAATAGAAAAAGGGGACGACAGAGAATGAGATGGCTGGATAGAGTCACTGAAGCAATAGGTGAGAACTTAAATGGACTCCAGAAGATGGTAGAGGACAGGAAGACCTGGAGGAACATTGTCCATGGGGTCGCGACGGGTCGGACACGACTTTGCAATTAACAACAACAATTGTTTATGAATTAGGATTTTAATTTGTTTATATGATTAAGTTTATTTCCAAATTGTTTACTCTGTGTTAAAGGGAGTTAAAGCACATTATATTTGTTTATTTATATAGTTGGTTAATGTTAATTAGATTATGATTATTATATTTATTACCCTGTATTCAGCTCTGGAAGTGGAGGAGGGGGAGGGCAGGGGGGTAGGGTGGGTGGGTTTTGGAGTATATTTTGTAATTTTTGTAAAACTTTTTAATAAAAAAAAGAAAAAGATACCATTTCATATGGATAAATTGGAAGGAGTGATTTTTAACTTTCAAACAAAACAGATTTTGACTTAACTCAGTCTAAAAGGCAAAAGATATATTTTTTTGAAAGGTTTAAAGAGGAATTGGAGGAGATGCGTGTGGATCAAAAGTAAGTTGCTATGGTATGCTATGCAACAAATATAGCAAAAGATTGAGGAAGAACCTAGTGCACACCCTACCCTATAGATTTTTGTAAATTTACAACATTTGTATCGAGTTTAAATGCCTAACAGGGTACATAAATAGGATGAATGCATCACATAAAAAGATATTTCATTATTTGAAAAAGTTAAGATATAGACATAAGTAAGGACCCACAGCTATGACCAAAGCACAAATTGACTGATGATTATGGCAGATACGTGGGACTGAAATTAATTTTAATGAAATCAAGATTCTGATATTAGTAATATATGACCCCAAAGATACCAAAACTATGTTTGTCAAAGGACTTATAAAAAAATGAGTAGACTTGCCATATGATTTGGTGTTTATTGAGAGACTACAATGAAATGGTTTGCCTCCAAAAATACAGATCTCCTACAAAAGAAAAAAAGAAAAGAAAAACAACAACATAAAGCAAATTACCAAAAATATTTTTTTGAAATGATAGATAATTTTGAATGTATAGATATATGGAGACATAAAAATAGTGACTCTAAAGCATATACTATTTTTTTCTGAGAGACATAGATTTTTCTTGAGAATAGACATGTTTTTGACTTGTAAAATCTTTATACCACCTTAATAAAGTGGAAATACTGCCAAAGACCTTTTAGATCATAATCTAGTGACTCTAATATATAAGAAGAGAGTTGAAAGTTAGAAATGATGATGAAAGATCAAAAAGAAATTTATTGTAAAAACTGGTTTTCAAATTGAGAAGTAAAATACCTAGATATTATCATGCCTAATATGAACTGCATGTTATTTCAAAATAATTAGACCATAGATAACAGTAAGACAGAATCTGAAACTGAATTATATATAAATGATGAAAATGTGATTGATAAAACATTACACTTTTGCTAAACTTTAAAATGGAGGAAAAACAAGTTAAAGAGAGCATGATAAAATGTACAAAGAATTTTAGTTATAATATAGAGATGGACGAGTGGGTAAGAATGCGATTAAAAGAACTAACATCATATTGTGTTAGAATTTAAGAGAAGACATCAGTAAAATGATGTACCACCAATATATGTCACTAGAGAAATTATCTAGCGTGTACAATAGTACTTTTAAGCACTGCTGCAAATGTGAAAAACACAAAGGGACATTTTATTATGCATGGTAGGCTTGTGAAAAAGAAAAAAAATGAATACAAATACCTTTTTTTACAAAGTATTTTTAAAAATTAATTTTAAAAACTAGATGCTTTTTAAAATAAAAATTGGGACAGCAAATTAGAAAAGACTTATGGTAGATTATTTATTTTTTTTATATGGTAACTGCAGCAAGGCTATTATATGCAAACAGATAGAAAAGTGCTGAAATATCCACAATGGAGGAGTGGATTAGGAAGATGACCAAATTTGTAGAAAAAGCAAAATTAACTTGTTTGATCAGGCATAAAATAAGTACTTTTATAAAAGTCTGGGAAACTATGGACTTTTTTTGCTCAAAGTGATGATTATTGGATTTGATGAGTAAAATGGGTTGAATAAGGGAAGAAAAGAAATATGTGATATAATTTCTTTTCTTAGAAGAGAAAAGAAACAATTTGTTTGTAAGTGCTATGAAGAAATTGCTTTATTAAATTTCTTTTTCCTTTCTCCATTTAAACCATTCCTTGAAATTTTTATTTTATCTTTTTTGATAAACTTTCTTCTTCATAAGCTTTATCTTTTATTCTTGTCAACAAATTTATACATATAAACTCTAGATAATATAGCAATTGAGAGGTGAATTAACAAGGCCTCTTCAACTGCTGCATTTGGAAAACAATTAGATCTTTTTCGTATTTTCTATTTTTTTCCTTCCCAATATTTTGTATTAATCATAGTTCAACAAAAAAATGGCAAAAAAACATAGAATTTAGAAATGGCCTAATTATTATTTTTAAATTCCAAAATAAGATCATAGTTTGAAATTGCAATGAGTCTATTGAGAAGGCCTTAACCTGATTCACCAAAGCAAGAATAATTAAAAAAAAACAATAAATCTAATCCAAAACAATTTTATGTGCCTGTGGAAAAAAGTAATTTTCTAGGTTTGGCATTTAAAAATGATAAATATCTATTAACTAATTCCAATATCTATGTCAATATAATTTACAAAACAACAACAACAACCCAACAATACCTCAGCCATTTTCTAAAGCACTAGCTAAGATGAAGAGTTAGTTTGCACAAAAAGCAGACAAACTCATGGTGACTAGTCTGATAAGACAGATGTGAAAACACAACAGATTGACTTAGCCACAAAGTCTAGCAAGAACTATTCCTAGATAACAACCCAGGCAGAAGTCACTAGAGTGTGTGGAAAATCTAGCCAGTAGTTTGAAGGGCCTCTTCCAGGAAAACACGGAAATTCCTCCCCTATGGTCTCTGCTTGCAAATCTGGCATGGAGAGCACTAAATCCCTTTGAAACAAATATAAGAAAGAGGAAAGGGGTTCACAGAAAGGAGACAAGTAACAGTGCTCCCACTAACATGGGTAAGACCATTATTCTGTTATTAATTTCTGTGATACTAACTTAAAATTTAGACTCCACTAATTGGTATCAAACTTGCTACAAGCCATACTATCCATTATGTTGTTATTTACCTTCTTGGAATGTTCATGATTCTTACCGTCAATTTTTCATTTAATCAGAATCAAAACTACTTCTCTCTTATGAATTTGGTCTCATAACTTTGCTTAGATTGGTGGAAGCTACCTCATATTTCTAAGATCTAAATACAGCCAAAAGTGAATCTCACATAAAAAGTTTATGTACGTGAACCAATTGTCAGCTGTGTAGTTTTCCCATGGGATACCTAGTTCTCAATAATAATCTCCAAAAGGTAGAAATTAATAAGAGGAATGTTGTCAATCCTTTCTGGCCTGACATATATGCTTGAGGTAGTTTATAATTTTGAGAAAAAGTAAAAGGGGTATTTCAATGTTTCTACCCAACTGAACATCTTGAATTAAATTAAAATCTCCAGCACAAATTACATGTTGAAGAGTTATAGATTATTGTTATGTCCCGAGCCTTTGCAAACGGCTCGGGCGTTTGCAGGCAGTCCCGGGCAGGTGCAAAGCTGCCCGGGACCAGACAGGCTGTCGCCAGCGCCGTGCGCATGCGCGGGTGCTGGCGCGGGAAAAGTAACCCATTTACCCGGGAGTTGCCTATATAAGAGGCTGCGAGGCGTTTGGGCGAGGCTGAAGCCATCTTCCTGTAAGCTGAACGCTGAATAAAAGAAACTGAGAACTCCAGCTGCTTCTCGTGTCTGTTTCCCGCCACGGACTCAACACTGGCGACGAAGGTGGGATGCCTTGCACTACCTGGAAAGGAAGAAGTGTAAGCTTACCCAAGGAGTCCTGAGCGGCGGAAGAGGAACGGCGTCGACTCGGCAGCTGCCCGCCATTCCGGTGCGCATTCGGGGGTAGGCTGGCTGATAGACCCGTCTCCTGAAGATCCGAAGATGGCGAAAATCGGAAGGCTTTCAGAATTCGACGTCTCACATCCAGAGCGGTGGGAGTCCTACGTATCCAGAATGGAGAACTACTTCAAGGCAAACCAAGTGAGGGAAGATAGCTTGAAGGCCGCCACCCTGCTTTGCGTTTGCGGCCAAGACGCCTTCGAAATCGCAGAAAACCTTGCAGCACCTGTTTTTCCAGTAGAGTCTGTAAGCTACGCAGACCTGAAGAAGCTGCTGAAGGAGCACTTCCACACTTCCACCCCAAGGTGTCCGTTATCTCATGGCGCCACACCTTCGAACAGAGGGATCAACGGTCCGGTGAGTCAGCCAAGGAATACATCGCCGCGTTACGGAAGGCCGCCAAGCCCTGCGAGTTCAAGGACCTCGAGGAACGACTGAGGGACCGATTCGTGTGCGGGTTAAGGCATCGCGAGCTACAACAGAGACTTTTCGCCAAGGAAGAATTATCCTTCCAAGACGCCTTAAGGGAAGTCACCGCAGAAGAAGCAGCAGGCGGCGCCGTCAAGAACATGCGGC
Organism: Crotalus tigris; assembly: GCF_016545835.1. NCBI lineage: Eukaryota > Metazoa > Chordata > Lepidosauria > Squamata > Viperidae > Crotalus > Crotalus tigris. The sequence goes on along the minus strand of NW_024096832.1, from coordinate 859,232 downwards.
CGATCAGAAGCAGTGCAGAGGGTGCGTCCGTGCACCAGGAAGACGTCCGACGAAACTCCGAGGAGGATCCGGACGAAGAAGTCGACCGTCTACACCCCGCGAAGGAAGAGAACCAGAAGGGAAGCTCTTCGGCTCCGCTCAAGTGCATCGGCTGTGGAGGTCGCCACAGGAGAACCGACTGCAAGTTCCGCTCCGCTACCTGCCGGGCATGCGCAAACAAGGGCACATTGCAGCTGTGTGTCTGGGCCGACGAAAGGCACAACCCCAAGAAGAACGCCTGAAGGGTACCAGATTCCCCAGCCAGAATAGGGTAGGTTTTTGCGCTTCGCGAAGAAGCATCTGTAGAACAGGCACACACAAGCCCATGAAGAAAAAGCTGTCACTCAACGTGAAGCTACAAGGGTTCCATTATCTATGGAACTAGACACAGGGTCTGCCCTTTCCATTATTTCATTGCATACATTTAGGAAGATTTGTTCCAGTAGTGGGACTAAGGCCAAGTTAAGGCCTTCTGATATTGTATTAACAGATTTTCAGAACTCAAGAGTGTGTGTTAAGGGGGAGGCCACCCTTAACGTGCAATACAAGAGTTTTGAAGGTCCACTAGACTTATTAGTAGTAGGGGGTGAACGAACGAGTCTCATAGGACTCGATTGGTTTGAGGCCCTGGGGATACACGTCACAGGACTCAACAGCTTACAAACACTCGACCTACAGGAAGTCTGCAAAGAATTTGCAGATGTTTTCAGCCCCCAGCTGGGCACATTCAAAGGACCACCTGTGTCCTTAAAGCTAGACCCCACTGTCACTCCCATTAGGATTAAAGCAAGAAGGGTCCCTTTTGCTTTAAAAAGTAAGATTGATACTGAATTAGACAAACTAATCCAACAGGGAATCCTAGAACCTGTTGATTCCAGCCCGTGGGAGACCCCCATTGTCACGCCTCTAAAGGCAAATGGGGACATTCGCATTTGTGCTGATTACAAATGCACACTCAATAAGGCATTGCAGCAACATGCCTATCCTGTTCCTGTGGTCAGTCACATCCTGGCCTCTCTCAAGGGGGGGCGTGTTTTTGCAAAGCTTGACCTAGCTCAAGCATATCAACAGCTGCCTGTTGATGATGATGCTGCCATAGCTCAGACCATTGTGACCCACAGGGGAGCCTTTAAGGTAAAAAGGCTACAGTTTGGAGTGAATGTCGCTCCTGGGATTTTCCAAAGCGTAATGGAAAACACACTACGAGGTATACCAGGGGTCTGCCCCTATTTTGACGATGTCTTGATTGCAGGAGACTCCACACACATTCTAGCTGAAAGGCTTAGGGCTGTCCTGTTAAGATTCAGGAAATCAGGCCTCAAGCTCAGAAAAGACAAATGCAAGATTGGGGTGCCTTCTACTGAATTTTTGGGATTCAAAATTGATGCTGCTGGGATTCATCCTGCTGAATCCAAACTAACTGCTATTTTAGAAGCACCCAGGCCAAAGTCCAAGGCCGAACTTCAGGCCTTCTTAGGCCTCCTGAATTTCTACAATTCTTTTCTTCCACATAAAGCTAGTGTAGCTGAGCCTCTTCACAGGCTACTAGACAAACAGCTGTGTGGCTGTGGTCACAAGCACATGAGGCTTGCTTTAAAGAAGTCAAGGCCTTGCTCACTTCTAACAGTGTTCTTGCACATTTCAACGAGTCTCTTCCTGTGTGCATCGCTTGTGATGCGTCCCCCTACGGGGTTGGAGCTGTCCTGAGTCACCTCAGGTCTGATGGAACTCAGGTTCCTATTGCATACTACTCCAGAACACTGTCTTCTGCCGAGCGCAACTACGCTCAGATAGACAGGGAGGCTCTGGCTGTTGTTGCTGGAATTAAAAAATTCCACGATTTTCTATATGGCAGGCATTTCACGGTCTTCACTGACCATAAGCCTCTGCTGGGACTGTTTACCACACGTAAGCAGACTCCCCACATCATTTCCCCTAGAATGCTTAGGTGGTCTATTTTTTTGTCTGCATATGATTTTTCATTACTCCACAAGCCTGGGAAAGAAATGGGCCATGCTGATGGCCTCAGTAGTTGCCTCTGCCAGTAGTAGAAGCTGACCCCGCGCCAGCTGTCAACATTCTATCAATCCAAGCCTTGCCCGAGCTCCCTCTTAGTGCCAGGGATGTTACCGCTGAAACAGGTACAGATCACACACTTTCACGTGTCCGCTCCTGGGTCCTGTCCGGGTGGCCTGAGCACTGCCCTAGTCCTGAGTTTCAGAGTTTCTGGTCCAAAAGGAACGAACTGTCCCTTTCTCAGGGTTGTCTGCTTTGGGGAAACAGAGTTGTCATTCCCACCTCAATGAGGACTAGGGTCTTAGAATCCCTCCACGAGGGTCATCCTGGCATTGTTCGTATGAAGGCTCTTGCACGCAGCCACTTGTGGTGGCCTGCTTTAGATAAAGATATTGAGGCTAAGGTACACGCATGCCACCTGTGCCAACGATCTCGCCCAGAGATGCCCCAAGCTCCTGTGCATAGATGGGAGGAAACACAGTCCCCATGGTCTAGGGTGCACATTGACTACGCTGGGCCCTTTCAGGGCCAGTTCTTCTTGGTCCTTGTTGACAGCCATTCAAAATGGCTTGAGGTTGTGCCTGTCTCATCCACCACCACTGCAAAGACTATTCAGGTACTGAGGGGGATTTTTGCTGCACACGGGCTGCCAGATGTCATTGTGTCCGACAACGGCCCTCAATTCACCTCCTCCGAATTCCAAGCTTTCTTACAGGCAAACCTGATTCGTCATGCCACGTCTGCGCCTTTTCACCCGTCCACCAACGGTATGGCTGAACGCATGGTGCGCATCGCAAAGGACGCCTTGAAGAGACTCACCTATGGGGACTGGCATCACAGGTTGGCTGACTTTCTCCTTTCTTATCGCACCACACCGTCCACTTCTACAGGGAGAAGTCCAGCTGAACTTCGTTGGGGGCGCCAACTTACTACTAGACTTGACCGGTTGCATCCGGACAGACTGCCTTCATCTACCTCACATCCTAGGGCACCTAGACAACTACTTGTGGGTGCCCCGGTTTGGGCTCGCAATTACGGGCCTGGTCATACATGGGTCCCCGCTTCTGTGTCCAGGATCACAGGTCCTCTCTCCTACGAGGTTGCCCTGGACAACGGTCGTGTCCTGCGTCGGCACATCGACCAACTTCGCTCTAGGCGAGACTTTTCTGCTGAGACTCCTGGGTCTTTTCCAGGGGGGGAGGGGGACCCTTTGGAGCAAAGGGAAGGGCAAGAGCTACTGCCCATCTCCACTGAGGGAGCCACAAACGGCCCATCCCAGGATTCTGCAATTGCTCCGAAAAGGAAGTCATGGAGCTTACCCACACAACAGGCACTCACGCCTACTCCAGCCAGGGAGTCACCCCGGGGGCATACTCACTTTCCACATACATCACACAGCACTCCAGCAACGGAGGATACCTGGGGGCATCCCAACAAATCATTCCCCGCAAGAGAGCTAGCACACAGTTCCCAAGCTTGGCCTGACCTTACCCCAAATCCTACAGGGGGTCAAACATACACAGAGCTAGTCGAGGAACCAAGTCCCGACTACAACACCCCTAACACAAATCAGGGAACACCTGAGTTTTGGGAAAGTACAGAAACCCACACGAGCCCAAGCACAGAATGGGGTTCAGGGATGGGACAGCCTCCTGACAGGTCTTGGACTGACCTAGGAGGTTCTACAGAGACGCCCAGCAGTGGCTATCACTTCAAGGGGCCTGAGGATCTACAGCTAGGTAGGACAACCAGGTCACAAAGCAACAGAAGCCCTGGCCTGACGAGCCCGGTGGGCAAGCAAGCAGGCCAGGCATCGGGGCACAGTCCTTGGAAGACACCAGGGCACAATAGAGAGAACAGGCTCACGCCTCCCTCCAGTCAGGGACTTATGCCAGTAACCCAGAGCTAAGAAGGTCACAGAGAGCAAAGAAATCTCCTAAGTATCTAGAAGATTACATAACATTGCTGGCAAGGCAAAAGCCAGTAATCAGTGGGAGCACTGGGGAGCAAAATGTCATATAAAATAAATGTTGTATGTTGGTAGTAGTTTTAGCCCGGGGGAAAGGGGTGTTATGTCCCGAGCCTTGCAAACGGCTCGGGCGTTTGCAGGCAGTCCCGGGCAGGTGCAAAGCTGCCCGGGACCAGACAGGCTGTCGCCAGCGCCGTGCGCATGCGCGGGTGCTGGCGCGGGAAAAGTAACCCATTTACCCGGGAGTTGCCTATATAAGAGGCTGCGAGGCGTTTGGGCGAGGCTGAAGCCATCTTCCTGTAAGCTGAACGCTGAATAAAAGAAACTGAGAACTCCAGCTGCTTCTCGTGTCTGTTTTCCCGCCACGGACTCAACAATTATAGTTGTAATCTGTGAAATATTTCAGCAGTGTTCTTAACAGGGATATTATATAAGTAGGTCTCAGTTACCAACCACAATTTGGACCAGCAATTCTATCACTAAGTGACAGGATCATAAAGTAAAAAATCATGTGATCATGCCCTTATGATGACAGTTTGTCGATTCTGGCTATGATTGTTAAGCAAATCACTATGGGTCATTAAATGTGACATGAGCATGAATTGCAGCTGCTGATCATTAAATATCACATGACTGTGAATTGCAACTTCCTGCTGACATTTGGTTTGTTTGTCAGAAGCTAGCTGTGAAGATCACAAATGGCTATCATTAGCAACAACTATTAAAGAGTTTTAAAAGGGATGAATGAAAAATAAAAAATACCAAAGCTGTATTTTCTTAAAGCACTAGTAAGGGAAAATCTGGATAAATAATTATTTCATGTCCATGAAATTTCAATTCAGTAGCTTTTTTTGAAAATTGTAAAAGATGGCTTCTAGTGCTGGATATCAGAAATTTAACACTTATAAGGATAAATTGCCATGAGGAATTGCCTTTTGCTTTTAATCTGTAAGCATCCATTATCTCAATTTTAAATCAACTGGTAATGAGATTTCATGCATTATTCTATGTAATTTAACAAAGGCCCCCACTGTTCCACATTCAAAGGTAGATTAATTATTGTTAAATTATTTTTGTGAGTTGCCACATATTTTGAGCAGTTTAGTTTGTAGATATGTAATGATTTTATCACAACATTGATGCTTTTCTTCTAAAGTTTTAATTCTTCATGAGAAATAATATCAATTCTTCTTAATGCATCCAAATCTTTATCAAATGTAAGAATTTAAACTTTCATGATTTTAAGGTTTCCATGGATTCCAAATGTGCCAGTTTCCCAAATTATATGTTTACTATACATTTGTTTAGAAATGAGCTAGTGTGTTACTGTTAATTCATTGTCTATTCTTACTGAAAAAGTGGTACATCTGGAATTAGTTTCACTCTATCTAATCCATCATCTCTATCTGGATTTCCTGTCTCTCCATTAACTAGAATAGAATAGAATAGAATAGAATAGAATAGAATAGAATAGAATAGAATAGAATAGAATAGAATAGAATAGAATAGTTGGAAGGGACCTTGGACGTCTTCAAGTCCAGCCTCCTGCTCAAGCAGGAGAATCTAAATTAGTGGTGGCGAAACCTATGGCACAGGTACCAGAGGCAGCACTCGGAGCCCTCTCTGTGGGCCCACGTGCCGTTGCCCCAGCCTTGCCTCCCCCCGCACCCCCCTCCTCTCCAGCAACCTCCCTGAAGGAGAGTCGCCTCTGAGCGTGGCCCACATGGAGCAGCACAGCCAAGGACATGGCAACCAGGCAGCATAGACAAGAGTTTCCAAACTCTCAACATCTTTTTTATGTTATGGTGACCAAAATTGGTTTCAGTATTCCAGGTGTGGTCTTACTAGGGTTTTATAAAGTGGTATTAATACTTTGTATGATCTTGATTCTAGACCTCTGTTTATACAACTCAGGATTGTATTAGCTTTTTTGGTTGCTGTGGCACACTGCTGGCTCATAGTCAAGTAATTGTCCACTAGGACTTCAAGGGCCCCCACACAGTTGCTGTTTTTAAGCCAGGTCTGGCCCAATCTGTACTTGTATCTTTGATTTTTCCTGCCTAAATGTAAAACTTTGCTTTTCTCCACACTGAAACTCATTTTGTTGGATAGGGCCCATTGTTCAAGTTTGTCAAGATTTTTTTGGATACTGAGTTTGTCTTCTGGGATGTTGACTACTCCTGCCAGTTTGGTGTCATCTGCAAATTGGTCCCCGCTGCTTAATTCTTTCCATGTGGATGTGCTGCCATTGAGGACTACTCATTGAGTACGGTTTGCCAGCCAGCTACAGATCCATCTACTGGTGATGTTGTCTATTCCACCTTTTTCTAGCTTGCCAAGAAGTAGGTTGTGGTCTACTTTATCAAATGCTTTACTGAAATCTAAGTATACTATGTCCACAGCATTTCGCTGGTCTACTAGTTTAGTCTTTATCGAAGAATGAAGTAAGATTGGTTTGGCATGATCTATTTCTAACAAACCCGTGCTGGCTACTAGTTATAAATTTGTTTGTTTTTAGTTGTTCGCAGATCTTTTTTTTTTAATTATCTTTTCTAGGATCTTCCTAGGTATTGATGTTAAACTGATTGGTCTGTAGTTTCCTGGGTCTGTTTTGTTCCCTTTCTTAAAGATGGGAACCACATCAGCCCTTTTCCAATCCTCAGGTACTTCCCCAGTGCTCCAGGATTTTTGAAAGATATGGTGTAATGGTTCTGAGATAACATCTGCCAGCTCCTTCATAATTTTGGGGTGTAATCTGTTGGGTCCCAGTGATTTATACAAGTCGAAGTTGGATAGGTGTTCTCTTACTATTTTCTTGCTTATTTTAATTTTTGTTTCTAGTATGTCTTTTGCAGTGTTTTTTTGGGTATCTTGGGCTATAGTTTCTTTTTGTGTGAAGACTGATGCAAAGTATGAGTTAAGCAGTTCTGCTTTCTCCCTGTTGCCTATTACTTCCTTGCCATCTTCTCTCTTTAGTGGACCTACAGTTTCCTTGATTTTTTTCTTGTTGTTAATGTGTTGGAAGAAACTTTTTAAATTATTCATGATTTCTTTTGCAAGTCTTTGTTCATTCTGATCCTTTGCTTTCTTGACTTCATCTTTGCATGTTCTGGCTGTCTGCTGATAATCAGCCTTAATTATGTGGCCCTCTTTCCATTTTTTGTATTTGTCCTTTTTATCTTTCAGTTTGTCACAGAGATCTTTGTGTAGCCATGCTGGTTTTTTCTGGCATTTCTTGTTTTTCTTTTTCAGTGATATTGTGTGGGCATGGGCTTTTATGATTACATTTTTCAGGGTTTCCCATGCTTCTTCGGTTGTTTTCCCCTTTAGGATTTTCATCCATGGGATCTTTCCTAGGTTCTCTCTGAGTTTGTTAAAGTCAGCTCTTTTGAAATTTAAGACACTGGTTGGATTGTTTTCTATTGCTAGTGTTTGCATTATGTTAAATTCCAGTATGACGTGGTCACTTTCATCCAAGGTTCTGGCAATTTCAATTCCCTCTATGACTTCTTCTCTATTAGTAAGGATTAAGTCCAGTATAGCTTTATGTCTAGAATGGAGCTCTTTGCTGAAAGAATAGAAGGGGAGCCATTTTCTTCATTTCACAACATTAAAATAATGTTAACTGGTACATGAGGAAATGATTGTGCCATCCATATCAAAAGCTGCTTCTGAGTAATATAATAGGCCCACTAAGCATGGAAGTTCAAACCTTTGTTTGCCTCCTTGTGGGATGAGAGACCTGAATTGGAAGGAATACCAAACCCATTATTTCATTCAATGGCTATTTCATTGGAAGCTCCTTCCTCTTCTCTCCCTCAAAAAGTTATCTAAAAGTGTATAGTGAAATGTTAATATTTCTATCAACTCTTTTATGTACTTTTGGCTGCAGTCAAGCAAGATTTAACATCACACAATAATATAAAGTTTCAAGACAAGCTTTGAATTGCTCTGCTATGGAAGAACTTTACAATTATTAAAAATAAATCCTCTTCAGAAATCATGAATTTCAGAGCAACTTGTTCTATACATTTTCTTCTTACATAAATACCATACTGAGTCCTGAAGGAAAATGGAAATAATGTCAAGAGATTATCTGGGTTTGAAAATTAGATAGATAAGACTGTGTTGTAATTGGTGAGAAAGAGTCTAGTATGTCCAGAATTGCAAAACTCAAGGTAGAACTAATTATAATTATGTATATCTTCCATTAACTTTCATCTGCTGTAGACCTATGGTTGAGGAATAGAATAAAGCTTGGGAAATCTCTGTTCTATAAAATACAGTAGACATATGCCTAGCAGACAGGTTTATCAGGTGTCATATGTAAGGAGATTGCACTCTCTCCTAACATTTAAGAAAGAGCATTGTTATGTTCCAATTTAAGGAAAGCTGGAATAAGTATTCAATTCTTCCTTTTTACTAGTGAAGAGCAAATGGTATCTGTCTATAGCAACGCTCTATAAAACCAAGTATCCTGAAAAAACAGAATCCTTAGTGGAAAATATCCATATAAAAAACCCCTTTCAATAGAGATTGTTACCACATCTCTTCTTTCTAAATGTGTTTTCCTACTTGCCTACTGGACTGCTAATTACACAGATAGATCCAGCTTCTGATACAAATTATTTATTGTGGTTGTAAATCCTGAACTTTAGCAATATTAGCATGTTACAGGTTGCAAACTTTCTGCTTAGAAAATGAAATACTTTTCAGGTAATTAACAAAAAAAACACACCAGTGTAAAAATAATTTAAGAATAGTTAGGTTCTTAAGGTTCTAAAGAACAAGTTAGACTAATTTTTTTAGATATAGCCCTTACTATCAGCTTAATTTGCTGAACCACACTTCTTTCTTTCAAGTGGACAGTTTGACTTCCTTTGCTCCTCTCAATTTGTGATGTGTTGCAAGGCTTAGGACAGTGTGGCGAACCTATGGCATGGGTGCCAGAGGCGGCACTCAGATCCCTCTCTGTGGGCATGCGCGCCATCGCCCCAGTCCTAGTCCTTCAGCTGGGTTTTATAAAACCTTTTCGCTTTAGGCCTCCACCACCATGTGCAAACAAAAAAAAAGGTTCAATCGATCAATCAATTTCAACTTCTCGCGGGAAAAAAAATCTTGCAATTGATTGATTGAACTTTTTAATCCCACCCAGTCTGCCGTTACCACCGTAGCCACACCCAGCCAATGGGCCACGCCCAGCCAATGGGCCACACCCACCCGGCACCTGATGATGCATAAGTGGGTTTTGGGTTGCAGTTTGGGCACTCAGTCTCTAAAAGATTCGCCATCACTGACTTAGGGCCTTGCATAGCTTATCCTCTGGAATAGCTGACTCCACCTGCAGCTGTATTTCCTCAAGTGTATTCTTTTCAGCTAATTCCTGTGGTTCAGGATGAGACTCAGATTGGTTAAACTCTTCAGTTTCTGATTGATAATATCAGAATGACCCTTAACAACATATCAATACTTTACTAATTATTTCTATGGAAAATACCCTTATGATGACATATTTGAATCTTCTACTTCAACCTCTACCTAAAGCTGATTTTTCTTCTTTTCTGGACATAAACCTTCCCATGTGGACAATCCAACACTTGAAGACAATCTTGGGAATTACATAGTTAGAAACAATCATCTGATCAGCTCCAACTCCAGGGAGCTGCATATATTCTCCCACTTTATCATTTGATGGAAACTGTCTACACCTGACCATTTTGCTTTGGCTATGAGAAAGGTTGGGTGTTTTTTATTTATAGCAGGTTACTGAATGCTCAGGAGAATATAGATCTGTCAGTCGGGAATCATACTATCTGGCTTGTGTGTCACACTGGAGACATTGTAAAATAGGAAAAGTGTGGAAATACATGCACACATGATGGAATGAGAGATGGGAGAGAGAACAGATTTCTTATCTTATTAAAGGCAACATGTGGGGTGAATAGTCTTCAAGAAGAAAAAAAGGCACTCAGTCCAGGTTATTTTGTATACTTCTCTAACAGAACTAAATTGATCTCCCAGGAAATCCTATGAAATGATTTCATAGATTCTGTCAGATAATTTTTAGGTGGGAGCATTTGAAATGTTTCACTAGATTATCACTTTCCTTAGTCTTGTTTTCAGGTTGACATCCAAACAAAACACCTCTTCTCAAGCCATTCTGGGGATAGGCTACACAATATACTGTACTTGAAGTGAGAAGTTCCTGTGCAACCTGATAGACTTTGGTTTCTATTTGCTGCAATGCATTAGATGGCTAATGCTCATCCATACAAAGTCACAATTCATTAAAAAGCAGAAGAATTTAAAACAGAAATTATTTCGAATGAGATGTCAGTAACAAGAATCATTGGGTACTATACTCCAGGAAAATAAAATAAAGAAATAATGAATAATATAGGAATTAATAAGTTTTAAGACACATATCAATTTATAAATGCTAAGAGTTAAATTTCAGAATAATCCCATATCAATATATGTGTTTTACTCACTTTAGACTGCAACTAGAGAAGACAAAGATGTTAGGTTCTGTGTCTACCCTTTCTTGTTTTGAGTTTGGTAATCTTCGTACTTTGAGGCATTTCATGTGCTAAAGGGAGGTTTTTTTTGTAAGAATACTCTCTGCTATTTCTGCATCAGAAAGAGTTATGAAAAACTTATTTGGGACATTACAATAGGGGATCTACCCATTTTTTTAACTCTTGGCTTGAGTCACATTGATGCCTCTAAGGCAGGGGTGTCAAACTGCCAGCCCACGGGTCATGGCGAAACCATGCCCACTCCATTGGAAAAAAAGTCACTGATATGTCGTGACACATCACATGACATTGCGACTTTGACACCCCTGGTCTAAGGCTTCTGTCTAAATCTGTTATCTGTGTTTCATGCTTAAATTAGGACTTTGCCTATTAACAGTTTGTTTACCAGCACAGAAGTTGTGAGTAATTAGCAGACATCCTATATCCATCTGGCCTTTCCTAGAAAACTAACATGCAGGGCTGGCTAGCTGATGTAAGACCAAAATAGCACATGAATTGTCTTTTTGAACACGATCTATTGTCTGTGTTAAAGTAAGCACATAGCAAATAACAAATATTAAGATGGCTTCCTTCATACTGAAGAGAACAATTGGTTGATTTTCTTACCAGTTGCTGATGCTGGGTGGGAGAGAGAAAGATGACAGTGAGTCACTGCCCTGAAACTACCCTGACTTAAATTGTGTGAAGTGGGCTGTGGCCAATGCAATTTATGTTGATATACTTTCCTTCCGATTCAAGGAGGGATGAAAGCACATTGATATGGTCATAGGAAAGAACTTTCTATATGAACAGGACTTTGCCAGTGTATTACAAAGATAGGGGAAAGTCATAACTACAGTGCCTCAAAGCTAGTGAAGATATTAAGAAACAGGAAACTGAATTGACTAAGATAATGTACTTTATTTTTCTTTTGAAAATGACCTTTTATATTATTTGCATTGTTCTTAAATAGTGTTCATTTAAAATATTTTATTTGCGCACAATGTAATACTGTGTAGAATCAGTTTAACTGCATTGGTTTGAAGTATCATTCTGTTATGACAGAACCAGTGATGGAATGTTATCCTGTCATTTCAATAATGGCATTTGTAATTATAGAATTCCAATAATTATTCCTGGAGAGACAGTTGAGATGTATATTTGCAACAGCATAAGGTTGTCAACTGAACTGTAACCCCAGCAGATGAACTAAACCTGAATTGAAAGTCTGTCGGTTTTATTTCAGATTTCCAATATATTTCATCCTTTTTCTATGCAAAATATAGCTAAATTAATTCATATTTATAGTATATGAATTTATCTCCTAATTAGAATAGAATAGAGCTGGAAGGGACTTTGGAGGTCTTCTAGTAGGCCCCTGCTCAAGCAGGAGAACCTATACCATTTCAGACAAGTGACTGTCTAGTCTCTTCTTAAAAACCTCCGTGATAGAGCACCCATGATTTCTGAAGGCAAGCTATTCCACTGGTTAATTGTTTTCACTGTTAGGAAGTTTTTCCTTAATTCCAGGTTGCTTCTCTCTTTGACTAGTTTCCAACCATTGTTTCTTGTCTTGCCCTCTGGTGCTTTGGAGAATAATTTGACCCCCTCTTCTTTGTGGCAGCCTCTCAAACACTGGAATATTGCTATCATGTCACCCCTATTTCTTCTTTTCTTTAGACTAGCCAAATATAAGTCCTGCAGCCGTTCTTCATTTGTTTTAGTCTCCAGGCCTTGGATCATCTTAGTTGCGCTTCTCTGAAAAATTTCCAAGGTCTCAATATCTTTTTGGTAGCATGGTGACCAAAATTGGTTGCAGTATTCCAGGTGTGGTCTCACTAAGGTTTTATAAAGCGCTACTAATATTTTGTGTGATCTTGGATTCTATGCCTCTGTTTATGCAACCCAGGATTGTATTAGCTTTTTTGGCTGCTGCTGCACATTGCTGGCTCATAATCAAGTGATCACCCACTAGGACTCCAAGGTACCTCTCACAGTTACTGTTTTTGAGCCAGGTCTCACCTAATCTGTATTATATTTTTTTCCTGCCTAAATGTAAAACTTCGCTTTTCTCCACATTAAAACTCATTTTGTTGGATAGGAGCCATTATTCAAGTTTGTCAAGAACTTTTTGAATCATGAGCTTGTATTCCGGGGTGTTGCCTATTTCTGCCAGTTTAGTGTCATCTGCAGATTTGCTGAGTTCCCCTTCTATTCCCTCATCTAAGTCATTTATGAAGATGTTGAAGAGTACTGGGCCTAAGATGGAGCCTTGTGGTACCCCGCTGCTTACTCTCTTCATGTGGATGTGGTACCATTGAGGACTACTTGTTGAGTATGGTTTGTCAGCCAACTACAAATCCATCTGTTGGTGATGTTGTCTATTCTACCTTTTTCTAGTTTACCAAGCAGTAGATTGTGGTCTACTTTGTCAAATGCCTTACTGAAATCTAAGTATACTACATCCACTAATTTGGTTACTTTATCAAAGAATGAAATAAGATTGGTTTGGCATGATCTGTTTTTAACAAACCTGTGCTGGGTACCAGTTGTAATTTTGTTTGCTTCTAGTTCTTTGCAGATCTGTTTTTTGATTAACTTTTCCAGGATCTTCCCAGGTGCTGATATTAGACTGATTGGTCTGTAGTTTCCTGGGTCTGTTTTTTCCCCCTTTCTTGAAGATGGGAACTATATCAGCCTTTTTCCAATCCTCAGGTGTTCCCTGTTCCTTCAGGATTTTTGAAAGATATGGTACAATGGTTCTGAGATAACATCTACCAGCTCCTTCAGAACTCTGGGATGTAATCTGTCTGGTCCTGGTGATTTATATTCATCAAGGTCGGATAGGTGTTCTCTTACCATTTTCTTGCTTATTTTAATTTTTGTTTCTAGTTTGTCTAGTTTTATACATATCAGCAATTTCTCTTAATATAAGATTTTTTTAAAGTATCATTTTTACTAATACATTAACTGTTCTCCCCCCCTCCCCCAAAATGTATACAATTTTAATCAGGTAAATTCATCATGAAATTTAGAAAAAAAAGGAAATTGTGCTTTACATTTATGAATTTATATAGGATAAGATTGAATTAAAATGTGATCTCCCTCCTCAAAGCATTGATGTATCTTATGAAAATACTAGAGTTTTCTGCATCTGCCCCAAGAAGCATATGGTCCTTTACAAACAAACAACATAGATTCTCAGCTACCTGAATTTTTTAATTATTATGTGTACTTCTATCAAAATTTGAAGCTAGCCTGGTTGTTTATTCCACTGAATCATAATGTTTTGTCTCTAATCTACTTGTCACTTTATAGAACATTTGCTCATCAATGTGTTGACCACTTCTGTCAGTTTGCATTTTCTAATAATTAGTGCATTTGCTTTCGCTTTCTGAAGATAATGCTGAAGTGTGAAATCAATTTAGATGGTCTTGGACACATTGTGATGGTTATTTATGCATATATTGAAAAGGTAAGATATTTGGCATGACTTTAACAGTGTTGTCTAAGGAGAGATATGCAGTGAATTTGAATTTGTTATGGTTTCTTAAAGGAGAAATCTTAAAATTCAAGTTGATGGCTCCTCAGTTCTTTTTGTGTGGAGCCATACAATGAACCCCTCAGGTTAAATTGGATTGTAAAGTAGGAAAGGAGCAGGACTAGGATTAGAAAACCAGATTCATGTCACAACTCACCCATAGTGTAAACCAGGTCAAGCATCTTTTACTCTGATTATAAGATATCATGTTGTTTTGAAAATAAAATACTACAATGAGCTCCCTTAGGAAAAATATAGTGAAAATTAAAGTAAATGTAAATGAATATATTCAGTAAAGGGAGGACAATAAAATCACATATACTCTAGGCCACATTATAATTTATCAAATTATATCCCACTAGCATATGCAAACCAGTAATTACAATAAGAAAGATAGAGTTAAAAATATGAACAAATAAATGTCACTTATCTAGCAGCATTGTGGAATTTATTCATCATATTTGTGTAGCTGTCCATCTCATGTAAAAATGAATCTGTGTGATATATAACAATCAATTTAAAAATACATTAAAAATGAAGATGCAATGGCTCAGCGGTTAAAGATGCTGAACTTGTCAGTTGCAAAGCTGACAGCCAGGGTTCGAGACTCTAGCACTGTGTGACAGGGCAAATTCCTGTTACTTGTCCCAGCTCCTGCCAACCTAGCAGTTTGAAAGCATGCAAATGTGAATAGATAAATAGGTACTACTTTAGTGGAAGCTAACAGCATTCTATGTACCTAGTCATTGCCACATAGCCACATGACCACACGATCACAGAAGTGTCTTTGGACAACATTAGAAAATGATGTTTCACTGGTTCTTCCAAATAAACTGGCTGAGGTTTTAAAATTTAAAAGACAAATACAAATGGTAAACCAAGAGATTGATCAGAGTAATTTTTTTCTTATTGGATTTACAGAAGAGGCTTTTTAAAGCCTTAAAGAATATTGTAATGAGACAAAAAAGAAATGAAGAGAAATAAAATCCCATGACAATTTTTTGAATGAAATGAAGATTAAGACATTTAGAAGTAAAGGGGAAGAGTGTAAAGTTGGTTTGTTTGAAATTTGGCTGCTGAACTTTCTGGTTTTATATTGTTATGACAATTAATGTTTTTCTTCTTCCTTTATCTTTTTTTTTAATTTATGTTTATGTTATGTTTATTATTTTATTACTGTATACCACCAGAATCACCATATAATTGGGTAGCCTAGTAAATTTAATAAATAAACAAATGTATTTCATTTATAATGAAAAGCATCTGTATTTATTTTAGGGGGAAATTACATATAGGAGCATTTTGCAATAAATTTTCCCACTTTATATACAATTGTATTACTGGGAATAGCATATTGTGCAACCATGATGAAGATGCAAAATAATATTACTTGAATTTCTGTATCAGTATTTCTATCTTAGATATGATTATGAAATTAGCAGGACTCTGGCAATACAAATTCAACTATTTATGTCTACTTATTTTGCATGCACACATGAATTCCATGACTATAGTCTATTTTAATTATTTCACAGATTATGCCAGCATTCATATTATATGCTGTTGAAGTGCTATAGTTCCTTAATGTTTGCTAAGCTTAAAGACTTGGTCCTGTTCAATGTTAAGAATTAGATATTACTAGGATATTCAGACTTTTAAAAAGACACTTCACACTAGCAAATTTGAGAAAAGTGCTCTTTTGAAGCAGCACCACAAAGTGAAGCTCCTGTGTGGTCACTTTAATCGGCAATAGTGGTTTCTAACTGCATGCCACAGAACTCAGAGGTCTTTGTGAAGCAGATTGTTTGACAAGCGTGCATGTCCAAGCCTTGACTATTCATCAGGAAGCAATGATGCGCCTCAACAAGACAAAACACTTAGCTGAGATGTTGTCCATGTTCCCTCCCGCATATATCAATTATAGTCATTGTGACAACTTGTTTACATGAATAAAATTGCTTTGAAAAGTAATGTTGAATTACTACAAATGATGCAAAACTAGAGAAAGAATACAGAGTTATATTATTATAAACTTTTCTTCCATTCAATCATGTTCAAGATTTCCTGGATGATTCCCTGCAGTTTTCTTGGCAAAATGTTTTAGAAGTGGTTTGCCATTGCCTTCTTCCTAGGATTGACTGGCCAAAGGTCACCATCTGGCTTCATGCCCAAGGTTAGAACTCATGGTTTTCTGGTTTCTACTTGGATATCTTAACCTCTACATCAAACTGGCTCTAAACTGAATCCAATGAATAGCAAATTGAGATGTATAGCAAAGATTGCTCCCTGTTATATATAGTAGTTTGCCCTGCCAGTGTTGGAGGGGGAATTGTTTTCTCCTTGGTTGTTTCTTGATTAGACACTGTTTTCTGCTTGATTTGTAGGGCTTCCAGCAGTAGCATAGTGGACAAAGCACAACACTGCTATTTGCAAAACTGATGAATGTTGCCAAAATAGCACCTGGTGAAGGGATCAGCTTCTCAGAACTCCTCTCCAGATTCAGAAGATTTACAGAATTGCCCATGTTTGACTCCATATAGATGCTCCTTGTGAAGACATCTCCATTGGGTTTGAGAGGTCTGTGGGCTGGGGAATATCCATCTTGCCTGAGTTTCACACAGTGCCTTTCAAAGAGTCACTGGGTTTGCCAACTTCCTCTCTTAATTACTTAATGAAATTGCTTATTAAGAATTTCTTTTGCGTTAAGAACTTTCTGAGTTTTCACCATGTCTTCTGACTGCTGGTTAGTATCCATGGATGCACCCTGCAAGTCTTTTGTCTGTCCTGTGGCTGTTAAAAGTTCTCTCACTGTACAGTATGTTGTGGGTGACTCCTGTTTTTTCTTCTAAGGACTGCTGGATTTTTCGGTTTGCCGAAAAATGGAGGAATTTAGTTGTTTTTTTTTTTACCATGTGGTTATAATAATCTGTTGATAGTTTCTGAGATGTTTTTGATGTATGGCAATATTATCCTTTTCACAACTTGATATATCTTTTATTTGATATATCTTTTCCTTTCTGTTTTTTCCCTATTTAAATCTTTTTCCACTTGTCTTTTTAATTTTTTTCTTAGTTTATATTAGCTTTTTTAATCTCTGTATTTGTAAATTTTAATAAGATTGTCTGGTGTTAATCTCTGCTTTTCTGTGTGTAGGCTACTCTAAAGTAAGTGTTTTGGTCTTTTTGTTGGTTCTTAGCTTTTTTATTTTCTTTTCTGAATGGTGTGTAAATGTGGTCTATCTCTATGTGTTTATTGATTTGTCTGAATGCCAAGCTTCCAAGAATTCCTGAGCTGTTTTGGATTTAGCTTGGTCCCTGGATTGCAGGGACTTGTCCAGGCAGTCTCCAAGAATTGAACATGATAAAACAAAAAGAAAAAAAAAAGGATGCTCAGTTTCCCAGTTGAAATTATGGTTGAGTCTATCCAAATGTTGTGACATTAAAGGACTTCTCATCATGTCTTCTTTGCTAGTTGCTGTAAAGGGATACACTCCACTAGCCTTCTTCCTACCTGTCTTACATAGGGTCTGTATGTTTTTCCTTCTTGAATTACTGTGTTTTTTAATTTACTTAAGATGTTTTTGGAGGGGGGTTAATTGTATTGTATGCTATAGTAATGCTATGTGCTTGATAAGTCTGTTGGTTGTTTTGAGATAGTTTTGATATTGGACAGTCTTATCCTTTTCATAGCTTATATTGGCTGTGCTATAGTGGGTTGAGTAGTCATGCACTTTTTGATAAAAATTATTTGTATATCCATTTTGTTGGAATATCTTTAAAAAGGATAATACTTTTACTAACCAAAAGATATTCTGCGATGTCTTTCCCTCCTTGATAGATTTTCTATAGTTAGATACAACTTGGAAGTAATAGTACAAAATTAAGTGAGGATTAAAATTGAAAGTAATAATATTAGGACCCATATAATATTCTATGAATGAGAGAAACTGCACAGAAAAAGCCTGGAGGAAGCAGTGATTTATATTATTTCATTTATTATAAAATAATGTACATCCAGACATATCACACTTTAAGGTTAATTAACAAGCCCAAATAAGAATATAATTCATGAACCTAGTGAAATTGAATAACTTGAATTGAATAGTATAAGTCTAAAAAAACAAATTAACTATCTTCTGATTATTCTCTTCTTGAACAGTATGTATAGATGTAGCTATAAAACAGTTGCATTTTCAAAGATTTTGGACATGAACAATTGGACAGAAATATATATTTCTTCATCTTTAAAACCAACAAAATACAGTAATTCTTTTGACTGCTCTGTTCTGTTAAATTAGCAGAAAGCAATGATATAACATGTCAGCAATAGTTTAAAGCAGTCTGGGGAAGTCTCTTTCCTGGAATTTAAATTTACTTCTCCATTTGCACATTGTGCAGGTAGAAGGATTAGAACAGCAAGGTAGAAAAGATTCATATAAGAATCAATATAAATCTACCTTGGAACAAAGAGAATAGAATATGACTCTAATAATAGAATTCCTTCCAGGTAGATCTTGTAAATTTCAATGAAAGTTACTTCCAAGGAATTGTTTTCTGGATCACAGCATAAGGAATATTAAGATTTTTTTTAAAGCATTAACTGAAAATTGTCATCAAGTAACAAAATCTGTCCAATTATTAGACGAATAACACTTGATATAAAATCACCATGGTAATGCAATGCTTTAAAGTCACATTACAATACAATTTTAATATGTCACATCTGTTCAGAGTAATGTAAATGTCTCGCTGGCAATATAGAGAACTATATTTCATATTTTAAAAAATTGCAAAAGAATGGAGCAATCAAGTGACACATTTAACAATAAAATAAAAGATTTACTGTTGGTTCCAAGAAACTCTCCTGAGTACAAATGGATGCTTTTATTGTTAACTAGAAAATGCCTACTATTTTGTGAAAAGAATTTTTAGATGGCTTTGAGAGTGAATCAACTGAACTTTCCTGAAAGAATTGCCAGAAAGTAATGGTCCATCTAGTGTCAGAATTAGGTTAGAAACAGGGGACTTCTTTGTTGTCTCCCTACAGAAAAGTCATTGTGCACAAGTTGTTAGGAATAGATGGCAATAATTTCAATATGAGATAATACTGGAGTCAGATAAAAAAAATGCTTCCATCTTATTGTAATCCCAAATAATTCACTAAATTTATAACTTTATCTCCATCCTCCCCAGAAGAACACCGTACTTCTGTATTTCCTATAGACTGTCTACTTTCTGAATCAATTAAATGTGCTAGATTCTTAATTTACTGGATTAATTCTGCTTTATAAATATTCTGCTGGTAGATTATGAGCCTAGTTACTACTACTCTAGCTGATATCTGAATCCAAGATGATTTAAAAAAACATTAAGAACTTCTAAGGAAAATAACAAGCATTTAGTCTTAAGACTAAGAACTATAAAACTGAATAATAGAGATTGTCAGTTGTGGAATTCAAAATGGAGAGGATATATAGTGTTCAGTGTAGACAGCCTGAGAATGGGACAATTGGAACAACAAAAAAGAGACAAGTGAAGACTGTATATGGCTTTCCAGTGGAAGTTCATCACGGTTGATAAGCATCAAATTGGTTAACCCCCAGTTCATCTACATCAGAAAAGAAGCAGAGTTACAGTTCAAGACATATATATTGTTATACAATGTCTTGAATAATAGCATTTTTCCCCTGGCTCCCCATATTTGCTGTACAATTTTCACATAGAATAATACAATAACGGAGTTGGAAGTGATCTTGGAGAGCTTCTAGTACAACCCTCTGCTCAATCGGGAAACCCTATACCATTTCAGACAAAAAACCTTCTTAAAAACCTCCAGTGTTTGCGCATTCACAACTTCTGGATGCAAATTGTTCCACTAATTAATTGTTCTAACCATGAGGAAATTTCCCTTTAGTTGTAGGTTCGTTCTCTCCTTAATTAGTTTCCATTCATTGTTTCTTGTCCTGCCTTCAGTTGCTTTGGAAAATAGGTTGACCCTTCTTTTCTGTGGAAACCACTTAGATATTAAAACATTGCTGTCATATCACTCCTAGTCCTTCTTTTAATTAAACTAGACATATCCAATTATTGCAACTGTTCTTCATATGTTTTAGCTTCCAGTCCCCTAATCATCTTTGTTGCTTTTCTCTGCATTCTTTCTAGAGTCTCAATCTCTTTTTTATATTGTGGCAACTGAAACTGGATGCAATATTCCAAGTGTGATCTTTCCAAAGCATTATAAAGTGGTACTGACACTTCATGTGATCTTGGTTATCTGTTAATTTATCCCAGGACTGCGTTGATATTTTTGGCAGCTGGTTCATATTTAAGTGATTGTCCACTAGGACTCTAAGATCCCTCTTGCAATTACTATATTGAGTTAGCTATCACTTATTCTATTCTATGCATTTGATTTTCTTGCCTAAATGTAGAACTTTACTTTCCTCACTAGTGAGTTTTATTTTGTTAGATAGGGCCCAGTGTTCAAGTCTATCAAGATCCTGCTGTATCTTGAGCTTATCTTCTGGAATATTGGCTATTCCTGCCAGCTTGGTGTTATCTGTAAATTTGATGAGTTCCCTTTCTATCCCTTCCTCTAAATAATTGATGAAGATATTGAAGAATACTGGGCCTAAGAGAGACCCTTGGGGTACCCCACTTCATACTTTCTTCCAGGTAGATACAATTCTATTAAGGCCTACATGTTGATTGAGATTGGTCAGCCAGTTATAAATCCATCTGGAATTGATGAGACTAAAGTTTTTCATCACTATCATAACTGCAAATATTGATAAATGAAACAAATATTAAATGAAAACTATCTGTGCCTTCAAATAACTGTTCACTCCAGGTGACTGCCTGGACAAGCGTTTGCAATTTTCTTGGCAAGATTTCAGAAGTGATTTGCCATTGCCTGTTTTCTAGGGCTGAGTGAGAATGACTGGCTCAAGATCACATAAATGACTTTTAGCCTAAGGTAGGAGTAGAAATCTCCTACCAGTTTCTAATCTTATGCCTTAGCTGCTACATGAAACTGGATCGCCAGGATTGTCTGTACTAAAATGTAATAAACATAATGTTCCTTACTAGAAACAAAATTCCTTACTAGCACCATGGGCAAGTATAGCATCAGAATATGCCAGGCTATAACTCAGAAAATCCAAGAGAGACACCTTATTATTTATGCTTAAGGGATTTATAGTGGCAGCTAGCAATATATTCCATGAGAGATTTGGCACAGCGTCAGCAAAAGAGAGGGTATGAAAAACAAAACATCTCTGTATCCTAAATAGCAATATATCAAGTATCAGAGTTTAGCATTGTTGACCATAATTCAAGGTGACTGTTGCCACTCTGTGATGTGGCATAGGACACACACACACACACACACACACACACACAAACCCCTACAAGTAAAATCAATAAAGCTCAAAAAAGGCACAATAACATACATCAAGGTAAAAACCTAGGTCAAAAGGATAAAAGTGGGGTAGTCCTAACACCAGTTAGTGTGATAAGCCAAAACAGAACAACTTCAGAAGAGTAAGTAGGACAACAACAAAAAACTATTTCCCAGGAGATTTTCTTAAAAACAATGGAGGTGCTTTTGCATGGACCCGGTTTAAAAATGAGATTATAAATATAGGGAATAAGCATGACAAGAAGAAACAGACTTTTTCCATAAACATAAGATATTAATGCTTATGAAGTTGTCCCCCAGCTTTCAAATTACTGGATATAAGCTAACTTTCAAATTCAAATACCACAGAGAGGCTGGGCAACAAGATAAGGTTGTTTGCCATGATACCTTTGCAGAATTATAGTCCAGAAAATTATGAAATATTTCTTTGAATAGTGAATATTTAGTCCATTAGCAATCAGCAGAAATATGCAGGTGTGATACCTGGCATTTAAGAACAACTTGCCAGTAAGATAGCATTGAGAAGAACGGAAATCTAAGGATGATTGCTAATACTGACCTAATTATTCTCCCCTAGACTAACAGAGGCAAGTGTGTGCTCAATACTACTGGAATATTGCCCCCAAAGCATGAAAAACGGGGGATGAGAAAGTAAAATGGAGAACTTCCGGTCCTGCACAATAGTGACTGGTCACAGGCTTGAGACCACTGCACCCCCGCAGCCAACTTTCGCCCTGCCTGGAGACCCTAATGGGTCCAAGCTGCCCTGGAGAGGCGGCGAAGAAAGAAGGGTGCCCCAGCGACTCTGGAATGATGGCGGTCATTCTGTTCATCTTGGAGAAAGCCTTCTAACCTGACAGGAGAAAGGCTGTATTTCATCGATCAGCCCAAGCTACTTACAACCGGAGTCCAAAAGAACTAACCAGCATTACAGTAAACAGTGTGCTTGAAACTGGGGTAAGGAATCTGATTTTCCTTTTTCTATCCTACACTTAATTTCCTGGAAAAGATCTCCAAGAAGCAAAATACCTCCGAAAGTGAAGGAGGGGGACTTCCGTCCCATCCTTATACTAACAGAAGCGGCGAATTAACATTTCAATGGAGAATCAAAATATATGGTAATGAAATAAATTTATAAACTTGAAAGCTAAAATTTAACTTTGGACAAGTTTAAGATTGTTGAATGGTTAAAACTCTCATTTTAAAGACCATTGTTCACATTGAAAACTAAATAGATGCTGACACCTAGAGGTGGATGAAGATTATGACAGCTATGATTTCCATAGAGAACTTGCCAAAACCTGGGAAAAGCTAATCTGGGTTGTGACCTTCAAAGCTTTAATAATAAAGAACAGCTGTGACAAAAAAAATAAGACAACAATCTGGGCTGCAGACAAAGAGAGAATTATAAACTTTAGAAAAAAAAATCTTTTTGGAACTCTTTGGATTACAAATATCTATTTAACCGGGACTCTAAAGCTATTTGCAGATAAGAAGGAAAACTCCAACTTTTGGCCATCATGGATCAGAGACATGTAGACAGAACACACCAAGAAAACATAAATACCTCTCAGGAGAAGATATATAGTATACTGCAATTAATTCAAATAACACTGAGTTCAAATCACAAAGAAATCCAAAATAACTTTGAATATACAAATCAATCTATCTCTAAGTTAACTTTACAACAAAAAACTTCCAGGAAACAACAACAGAGAAGGAGCAGACAAAATAAATAAGTGGACATAAAATTGAAAATAGAGACTCAAAGACGGAACTTAACAAATCAAGAAAACATGATTTAATCCTAGTGGGAAAAATATACAAGAAATGGAAAAAAACAACTCATCCCTTAAGACTACAAAATAAATCTGAGGACAAAAAAAAAACAGATTGGATAAAATGGAATGTAGAGATGTTGAAAACATCAGAGAGAAAGGAAGTGATAAGAGAAGCAAAGAAGGAGAAAAAGATTTCCAAGAAACATAGGAAGACAAAAGCCTCACATAAAGACACTTTATTCGATTTCCTTCTTATACCTACAGCAACAGTCATGAATATATGGAAAAACTTTTTGAGCAAAACACATTGGTCAAAGGAAAAAGATCAAAGTGAAAAATTAAGAAAATAGATGATGAGATCTACCAGAGAGAATATTTAAAAAAGAAAAATTTGTTTGAATACGATTAAAGAAATAGAAAAGATTCTGAATACATATGTCATTCTAAGAGAGATGAATTCCTTAAATAATACTGTATGCTTCCCCCCCCTTTTTTATTTTATTTCTTGATATAAGTAATATAATACTGCTGAAATGGCCTAGATGAAGGAAATGTTTTAGATAATTAAATGTGTCTGAATTTAGGGAAATTATAATGTATAAAAAAGAAAAATGTTTTGAATAAGAGTTAAAAGATTAGATGACTAGACACATTAAATGGAATATTTAAAGATTAAATATATTTTTAATCATGGTTAAAAAGAATAAGAAATTTTGTGAATGAATATATATTTTTATGAGCCGAGGTGGCGCAGCAGTTAGAATGCAGTACTGCAGGCCACTTTAGCTGACTGTGTTCAGCAGGTCAGCGGTTCAAATCTCACTGGCTCAAGGTTGACTCAGCCTTCCATCCTTCCAGGGTAGGTAAAATGAGGACCCAGATTGTTGGGGGCAATGTAAAATATATATATATGCATTGCTTACTGGTGTACACTGCTTAGAGAGTGCTTGCACTTAAAGCGGTATATAAGTCTCATAAATAAATAAATAAATAAATATTAGCTTAGGAGGAATATATATTTTAAGTAGTATTTTACTTTTTATGTTTCTTTACCCTTGCTCTTTTTTCCTTTTCGTTACTATTTTTACCTATTCTTTAAGAAATGTAAAATGTAAAAAATGGATTTAAATCTTTAAATGTAATTATCTGTTGAGAAAATCTTAACCAGCAAGAATACTTTGAACTTTGTGGGAGAAACAAATCTAAATAAGGACTGTAACAGGATATACGATGAAGTAACCAGAATGATTAGATAGAAAAGATTTATTATATTGATGTGATCATTATTTCTAGGAATATTGGGGAACAAAATCATATATGTAACTGTTATTTATCAAAATAATAAGAACTGTATTACTTCAAGGTTTGCAAAGAAGACATTTTGGAGAAAAGGGGAAATCAACTAAATGTACTATGTGGATTATGGATTATAGAAACCAATTGTTAATGATTTTTCTTTGCAAATGTAAACCCAGCAAACACACTGTTTACCAATTATTAAGTGATTTATGTTTTAAAAGATCAATAAAATATATGGAAAAAGAGAGAAAGTAAAATGGAGTGCCTGAATAGTTGTACTTTACACTGCAACAATTTGTTGAAAATCTTTTTTTAACTTTTGAAAGAAAAAACTATTTTTGAGCCTCTTGCTTCTACAAGGTAGAACAACCCAAGTAAATGTGCTTATTTATGTCAATTTAAACATATCTTCAATAAAATTCATTCCTCTGTTTGAAAATTGTATGAAAGTGGAGCTATTTTAACTATAGTTCAGTCATTTTAAAGCTACTGTAGTGGACTGCACATTTCTTTCATGACAGGTAAACAGTTGGCAAGGAACTCCCTCTTGTGGTCAAATGGTTTTAATTTAAAAAAAATATGCTCAACTGATGGTCTGGATTATTAGAACACGGGTCACTTGAACTCATTAAGATTAACAATACTGATATAAGTGGCTTTACCGAAGCAATTCATTGCAAATTAGGACTGAATACTGAAACATATGCTCTTAATTTTTGTTAAAAAGCAAGGATTTTCACCAGTCTCAAGATAATCAAATACAAGGTTGTGTATGCCATGTCTTTTAAAAGAAAAGCACAGCTTTTGCAACAAGATTCTTACCAACCACAGCTTTATATACAGCAGGATGGAATGAACTGCTTAAATATATTTAGAATGCAAAGATTCTCTGAAGCCCAATTGATTTTCCAGTTCTCCAGTTGTAGATTAAAAACATAGAAATATCTGCAGGGGCATTACCCAAAAAAAGTCAAGATGATGATTGTGATTTTAAAAAGGGGGCTGGCCACCATTTAACATCCCTTCAAGTTAGGCCAGATCAAGAAACAAATACTGTAGGGTATCCAGGGATGCTACTTAATTGTTGTAGAGCAGAGGTGGGGAACTATGGCCACTGTATGACTTGTACACTTCAACTCCCAGAATCCCTGGGTGTTGCATTTGCATGGCTAGCTCAGGAATTCTGGGAGTTGAAGTCCACAAATCATAAAAGAGCCATAGTTCCCCATCCTTATTATAGAGCATAATAACAATCCTGAAAGCATATCCAGGTTTTTCTCTGTTCCATTTTATACTAAACCAGGGGTTCTCAACCTGGGCAACTTTAAGACTTGTGGACTTCAACTCCCAGAATTCCTCAGCCAGCAAAGTCTTAAAGTTGCCCAGGTTGAGAACCTCTTAAACTAAACAAAATCAAGGCAAGGACATGTTGAAGTTTTTTCCCCACATTTCTGTTTATCTTGTATTGTGTAAGCACTATCAAAGTCCTCTTTAACAGCTTATCTTACCTCATCCATTAATGTCAATTTCATACATTCCTCAAGGTCAACTCTAAATTTCTTTAGAGTACCAGAAGAGTTCCACAGGCTGAATGAGGACCAAATTTTCCTGTAAAAGGACAGATTTAGCCACTGTGCCCTCGGCTGGCTATGGCCTGGAATTTTTGCAACTATTTTCAGTTAATACTATGCGATGCTTGGGCACATATTCAAGAACAGTGGTAAGTGCAGTAATGCAGAACATCTCAGTGTGTATGTTCTTATAGAAAGTTGTCAGGTTCTGCTTTTATTCCTTTCTACTATCTTTCTGCACACAGCTGAAAATTGGCAGGGAGAAATTACATTTCATGGAGAGAAGTTATTCCTAACACCCACATGTTTCAATACACAATATAATATAGGCAGTAGGCTAGAGAAATAAAAAAAAAAGAAATAATATTTTGGAAGAAGGCAAAGGAAAACTATTTTCATAAAATTCTTAAGAAAATTTCATGAACTCGTCAAGACCTGATCTCAAAAGCAACTTTATTTTTCTTTTTAGATTAATATTCAATAGCAGTAAGTTAATGAACTTATTATACTGGAAAGATAAGATCAAAGTTATGCTGATAAAAAATAAACCTATGGGATTATGGTTGCCCAACATCCACTGATTAGATTTAGAAATGAAAACACATTTCTAAACAGCAAAGCATCAGGACCAATCAAGTTTGTTTGTAGCACAGAAAATAGGTCTTAGATAAAGCACAGAGTTTTTTTTATAAAAGTTATTTATCTATTTGTTTGTTTAACTTGTTTATTGCCCATCTCACTGCCTCTACTAAACAGTAGAAGTTATGAATGTGTCTATAAAAAGATAACATGGCAGTTAAATATATGATGACTGAAGGCTCAGAAAAGGCCAAACAGATTACTGAACACCAATTGCTGAAAGTTTCTGTACAATTGCTAATGAGAGAATCTGTTTTCAAGAGTAAACAATCCTTGTCAGGCCAAGGACTCTTAGGCTAGGATTAGTATTTTGGGGACCATTTCAAAAATTTGGTGACACAAGACAATTCTTAATTTCATTAAATTAAGTAATATGATTAGATCTCATGTATTAAAAAACATAGGGTTTTTTTACCATAGTTTCTAACATAGTTATTGCAATTGGGCAACCATTTTTAGAGGTGTTTGAGGAGACTCCAAACTCAAAGCTTAGAACACTCGGATGCTACCTTGACACTGCAGCCTATATTCTTTATTTATAGTATGACAAAACATATAAAAAGAGAGGTTGGAAATAAACTATCAGAGGACATAAAGGATAACTAGAAAAAGGTGCAGCCCTGATTTTGAAAGAAAATTAACTCCTTGGTTATCAAACATCATCATTTAATAAGGCTTGCAAATGAACAAATCCTAACGTGTCTGTTATCTCCATGAATGGGAATACACATACTTTGATTATACACTCACAGCCACCATCAACTTCCTTTGTGTGCATGCACACACCCACATACACACAGATGTTCCACTTGTCTATCATGTCTGTAATGGAAAAAGAAAAACACCTTACCAAAGAGAATATATGTAGCTGAGGATTGAAATGTGGAATCCTTACTACTCACTGAGCTTAGTGCTCTTTGAGCTTGAGTGCATTGAAGATGTTACCTAATTGGATAACAAAACATCTCCAAGAAAACAACCAAGCTCAGAGAACAATTAGGACTCCATAGAAGATAGTATAGTTGATTTTTTAAAAATATTTAGCCAACTTAATCTATATCAATTTCAAAATTAGTGTTAGAAATTCTACAATCTCAACCAGCATGCAAAAAAGTGTGTCTTAATGTGTCTCTCTCTGTGTATATACATACACATGCACCTGTGTGCACACACACACCTAGCTTCGCTAAGTGGATTGTTTTCACAGGATGCTCGTTCTCATTAGACCACATTATACCAAGTGTACATAATATCCTCATTGTAGGCTTGTTAACTTCCCAGACCTAAAGTACCATAATAATTATTCATTGCAACACTATATAAACTTTGAGTAAAATAAGTTTTAGGCTATGAAAGTTCCTGTCACCACCCTTTTATGTTTAAAACATCTGGAATATGCAATTAGAAGCAGCTGTTTGGGATTAGTTGATATCTTGACCAGAACATGTTCAGCACAGTTGTTTGTAATGGAAACTTAATGCACAATCAAGCAATCACATATAAGGGGCTCTCTGGCACTAATGCTAATTAGTGCTAATCAAGCACTCATTACCACTAGGACCTACCCATAACTAGGTACCCCAATGATATGGAGCTCCTTAAGCTGGCCAGCTGCTTATGTGTTAAGGTTTCTTTACAAACAATCATATCTACTGCATGGTTGTCCAAGGAGTGTTATTGGGTTACAGCTAAACTTAAATAAACTAAATCACTAAACCGTGTGTCATTGCAATCCCTTTTCTGTATTGATTTGGTAAATGTAAAATAAGTAAATTTTTATAATTTGTTGGAGCCAACAAATTTCTCTGCTGTTCCAGCATGATATGGTTCAATTTTTTCTTAGTTTTAGATAGCCAAAACTGCTGTTCAGTATTCAATCATTTATGGCCATTCTTAATCTTATGTAATTTGCAGCTGCTTTAATATTTTTTTAATACATTGAACTGGATTGTATTCCTGGAGCCAAGGTTATGTTATACAAATTTTTATGGTTATATTTCTGAAAGGGATTTTAGACAATTTAGTTCAGATTGCTAATTTTTTTTTTAAAAATCTGATTATCTTTTATTATTTCACTATTTCCTATCCAAACAGCTTATCAAGGTGTCCATTGGTGCTGGTGGAGAGTCAGAATAATAGTCCTGATGATGGCCAATGATTCTAGATTTCAGTAGGCATTATAGTAAATTATCTGACTGCAAAATTACTGTCTTAAAGCCATACTTACACATATGTTATTGAATTTCAATATGTATGTTATTGAAAAGTGTCAGAAAACAAGTAAAAGACACTTCTACATTGTGGAAGAGGGATCTAACAATGAGATGACTATTTTGTATTAGAATTGAAAAAGTAATTTATTCAGTTTCAGTTTTTATTCAGCACTATAGAAATTTACAAGAATCCTTGTTAATTAATATATATAAATATTATAGAATGTCTAGGTTTAATCTGTAAACTATGTATATTTTTTAGATCTATGGGAAACCTTTTTCTTCAGAAAGAAGACTCTAAGTTACTTACTGATCAAATAATACAAACTGAAATAAAAAACTGTAAAGTAACAATAGCTGAAAAACAAGAAAATGCAAGCATAAAAATTTAATATTATTTCTTACTATTATTTACAACTCAGTTTTCAGTTAAGCTACCTCATTTGAATTTAAACTGATAGATGTATTGGACTACTGCTAGTCAGACCTTTCATGCATGTGACATTAAAAACACCAAACTAAAGCATTTAGCATTATGTATTTGAATGGGTTTTTTAAATTATTATTTTCAGAGACTATGATTTATCACAAACCTTCTGGTGAAGCAACAATTGTTCCATTCTGGCTACATTCATACTTTCCATAGTTATACTGAGTTACACTCCTCAAACAACTATTGGGGGGTGAGAGACTGAGGGGGGGGGAGAGAAAATCAGCAACAATTGAACTTCTTTCTTCTTTGGAACTGTGGTAGCACAGTGATTAGAATGCAGTATTGCAGGCTAACTCTAGCCACTGCAGGAGTTGGATCCTGACTGACTCAAGGCTAACTCAGCTCTCCATCTTTCCAAGGCCAGTAAAATGAGGACCCATATTGTTGGGGGCAATATGCTGACATTGGTAAGCTGCTCAGATATTGCTGTAAAGCACTATGAAGTGGTGTATACATCTAAATGCTATTGCTATTTCACTTGTAATTTTTTTTGTAGAATCTATGAATACTTATATCTCCCTGTTTTACTAATGTGACAGCTACGGCTATAGTGTGGTCCTAGGCCCATAATATGAAAATTTCCATTCAAGGAAGGAATTCTAAGTCTCCAAATTCACTATGGACTTCTTGTGTAAACATGTCTCCCATTTATCCAGCCTTCTAATTACCTGAATTTTATGATGGTCCCATAGGCTATTTAGTTATTCTGCTTTTTTAATTTGCAGTTGACAGCCGCATTATTAAATCATTTGATGAATCTTCTCAATTGTATCTCTCTCCCTTAAGTTCTCTGCCATTCATTTTATGACAATTACTTTGATTCATTTCCTATTGAAGTGTAACATGACATCATATGAACTCCCCACCTGATTATATTAAATAGTCAGAATTTGTATGCTTCATTGAGTCTTTTAGCTATTTCATTGGATTTTTTCAGCCATTTCCTTTGGTTCATTTGGCCATTTCATTTGGGAAAATGCCCAGAAGAATGTATCCTGTAAAGCTTTAATCATCATAGAAGACTTTGTGCCCAGATCTAATCTATCCTAAAAGGCAACATTTGATGGACAAGAAAGTTTCCTGAAAATATTTGGTTTACTCTACAGAAGAGTCTTAAATATAGTTTTGATAAATCTATTGGGCTGTGTAAGAAAATGACAGCTCCAGCTTCAGCACCAAATTCACATATAGTCTTTTAAATTTTGTTACATAGTAGTATCAGTTAGTAAAAAGAAGTCAGATTTGAAAGAAAAAAAGGGGGGGATGCAAAGATTGTGTATGTGTGCGTGTATGTTTTTAGTCCTGATCTTTTATTGAATGTGCAGTAGAAGACAAATGCTGTCTCAATATGCATCAGGAACATACCTTTTATTTCTTTTCTTTTTTTTAAATATCAGTAATGAAAATTCCTCCAAACAAGGAATTAAAAAAAAACAGGGCCAGATTGAACTTCAAATAATTCCATAGTAAAAGGCACAACTTGATTCAATCTTCACACTGTTTAGATTCAAGGAGCTTTGCTCAGCTCAGCTTCAAGGCAACATTATTTTCATTTCTGTTTTTTTAAACAGAGGGTCGGTAGGATCAAGTAGCAGGTTCTAGAAGATCAAGGTTTATGATTGTCAAAAGGCGCTAGAATTCAAGAGAATCTTTCAGATTGCCTTGCTCTGGATCAGGGGATACAGATTCTTTAGGGAAGGGGAAGCAATGTGGTCCTGGGCCACCTACAGGAATATTGCTGGAAGAGGGACACAATTAACAGAATATGCTGACTCTCCTTGCCTCATAATATTTATTATATTAATTGTAGGGAATTGGGCATGCCGCAGAGATGGAGAACATGTTTACATCATTCAGGGAAATGTTTTGCTATTAGGGAATTAATGTTTCCCAGCTGGTTTATGTAAGATCTGCCACCAGAATTTATTAAGGTCTTGAAGTGACCATTCAGATAATCATTGTGTTTCAAGAGGCAAACTGACCACTTTTTCTTGGTGCTCATGGAGATTGACTTTGATTGTAAAACACCACTATCTTTGCTTCAGGTTTTTAATCCCGGCATTTCTTGTAAAATCCACAGGCCTTTTGTGCCTGTTATTCTAGCAGGGAGCTGAGCAAAACGCTTCTACAGCTGCTAACAATCAATGCTCTCCTTAGCCCACTAGCAAGTGCACAGATATTGCTGGCATATTATCCACAGGCAGACTTTTTGTTATTGGAAAAAATCAAGCATTTTGAACATATGGCTCCCTATGCCGACCATCTGTTTATGAATGTTCACACTGCAAAAAAAGAAAATCCCTTTATTTTAAGGAAAGTGGACATGCTGTCGGAAACTGAATTCTGGATATTGCTTTTATACCTATGTTATGAACATAAACAACTGTTGAAATGGGTGCACTTTTATGCCTAATCCAAATTTGCTCACGTTGTGAAACTCTGGGCATTTAGTGATGAATTGGATATTCATTAGTGATTAGGTGGAGTCAATATGGACTGTTAAAGTCTGTTTCTTATACAAACAGACCTCTTTGTAGTTGATACTTCCAAATCCCAAGCAGTCACTAGTAGAATGAAGTCAAGGGCGAGGCTAGATATAGGTCCTCCCATCCTCCATTCAGGGTAAAACAGCATAATCTTGTTTCTTGGTGGCTACTTAGTCCAAAAAAGAGCCTGGTGACTATTTTATGCTTTGTACTGCATCAGTCATGTTTTCAAACAGTGGCTGAATAGTTTATAACCAGTGACAGGCTATATACCTGTACTACTAAATGTTTGCCTTGAATAGCTATGAAGTGCTGAGACAAAAGCTATAAATACATATTAGGAAATAAACCTCAAACTTTTATTTCTTTCCTTTCGGTTAGTTTTGACTCCTGGCAGATTGTCTGGGCAAGTTGCTGCAGGTTTTTTTGGCAAGTATTTTTCAGAAATGGTTTGCCATTGCCTACTTCCTACGATTGAGAGAGAGTGATTGGCCCAAGGTCACCTAGCTGGCTTCTGCCTGAAGTGGAATTAGAACTCACAGACTCCCAGTTTATAGCCTGGTGCCTTAACTCCTACATCAGATTAGTTCTCTGGATCCTATATGGTCAAAAGTACAGCAATCAGCACAGAATCCTGGCAGTTTCTGGAGCTGTCCATCAAACACATATTAGAGATCCAAGTCAGTCAAAGCACAAACCTATTTTGGCTATTGTTTCAAAATTGTCTCTGGAAACATACTACTATTACTATTTATTATTACTGTTATAATCGTTATTTAAACACAGTCTAGAAAATAGTTGCAATTTGACACTTTTGATTAAGGGATTCTTTTCAAGGTTCAAGAAAAGTTAAATATATCATCATAATATATGTGTTGTAAGTAATTCAACTTTTGTAATTGATGAATTGAGATTCTGTCCATTCCTTTTACATCGAAATGCTTTTTCAGATATTGTGGAATGGCACCAAGTGCCCCAACTATTATTGGCACCTCTACAACTTTCTTCTACATTTTTTCAATCTATTTGAAAGTCTTTATGTTTTTTATTCCAATTTTTTAATACTTCTTTCTCATCAATTTTTCTATTATTAGCTACAGTAATGTCAGTTATCTATACTTGTTTCTTGTAAATGCAGTCATGTCTGTCTATTATTATTATTATGGTTGATCACACAATTAGCCATTTTTACAATGGATTAGGATTATCCAACTATTGAGTCCTTCACAAGGACCTGGTATAGGTCGATATTATTGTCTTTAGGTGTTAAATGTATTGTCATAGGATGAACGCTGTTCCAAGTAAAACTTCTTTTTGCCATTGACTGAGGGTGATTTTGTCAATGCCAATGAGCTGTTATTCCATCTTGGGTGCTCCAGTTGTTTTGGGATTGCACCCAAGACACCTAATACTATTTGTACTATCTATGCTTTCTTTTACCACAGTTGTTCTATTGCTATTTGTAGAGCCTTACATGTTGTGTTTTTCTTTAGTTCTTCTATTTTGCTATCTCCAGGTATTGCAATTTTCATTATCCAGACTCTTTCTTATCAACAATTTTTAAGTCGGGGGGGGGGGGGATGTGGCAGGAGCTTGCTTTTCTGAACTCTAAAGACCCAGAGCGCTTTAGCTTCTTCATTTTCTATACTTTCTCTGTTTTGTGATCCCACCAGTTCTTGCTGGCAGGCAAATGGTATTTCTTGCAAGTATTCTAATATATTATTGTTGCTACTTTGTCATGCCATTATTTGTAATCTGTATGATCTTTTTGCAGCAGCTAACTTGGTGGCCCATGTTTCTTCAGTTTCTTTGCAGAGGAGGCATTTGCTGTCTGTAGCTACTGTATCTTTTCAATTCTGGCTTTATATGAATTTGTTCTGAAGATGACTTGTGCAGCCAGAATTAGCACCTTCCTCTCTTCAATTTTCCCACTTTTATCCATTGCCAAGTCAAGTTGTTATTTGCTTTGGCTGCTATTTGTTTTATGTAATGGCCATGTGATATTTTGTCTTACCATAGTGAAATCCATTATTCCAGCTTTATATCTAATTAGTGGATTTGCAGATATGACCTTGATGGAATTTCTGGCACTGAGTTTGGACTTTAAGATAATTCTTCACTCTACTGATGTATTCACTACTAACTTCTTCTTGACATCAGTGTGCTTGTTGTTGTCAGCCTGAAGGATGCCCATGTATTTGAAGTAATCCTCTTCATCCAGACTCTTGATGTTACTTCCATTGGGTATCTTGCTTCCTTTAGTTTTTACTATTTTTCCCCTGTTAATGGTAAGGGAGAATTTGTCCAGTTCAAACTCTATTGTAATATTTTGGCTGTATATTTGGACTGTGTTAAGCAGTGATTCCATTTCAGATTGAGTTTTTCTGTACAGCTTCAGATCATCCATGTAAAGAAGGTAGGATAGCCGGGCAGATTATTTTGATGTTCATTAGCTATGGCCTGATTTATTTAATATCGCTGACAGAGGAATTAATGAAATAGACAAGTAGTAATGGTGACAGTGAGACATATCCAAGCAATTATTATAGGCAGTATTAGGAATCTTTTTGCAGTGCCCAGATTCACCTTTATTGAAGTAGGTGGTTATATAAATTTGATTCATAAATAAATCAATAAATAATCTGGAAAGAATCTCTTCTTGTGAATATAGTCTTATTTTTATATCTCTTTGTATAATTTTAGTTGTTCATATAGCTATCTCCTTAGATACAGTGATCCTAATCTCAGTGTCAGATAACTGAATTCAGGTCAGATGTCTGGAACTGAAAAATAAAGCTTAAAAAATGATTGGGCCAACATTGGATCTCATGATGACTTTGATATGTGATTATCAAAGAATACAATTTATTTTATTTTATTTTTTTTAAAAAAATTTATAAGCCGCCCCACTCCTGAAGGACTCTGGGCAGCTAACAATAAAAAACACATAAAACATAACAAAACAAACAATGCAAAGACAGTCATCCAGGGGTCAGGTTTTATAAACCCCAGGCCTACCGGAAAAGCCAGGTCTTAAGTAGCTTACGGAAGACCAACAGGGTGGGAGCGGTCCTAATCTCCGGGGGATCTGGTTCCAAAGCGTGGGCGCCATCACAGAGAAGGCCCTCCTCCGCGGTCAATGAGAATTCTACTTTCTGAAAGGAATCATATATTGTATGTTCCTGAAGGGCAACATTATAATGCAATTCCTGAGCCAAGCTGGATATGTACTATATTTGATCAGTTATTATAAAACAGTTTGGTTCATTCCATATCTGTTATACCTTGACTAGGTTCACATTTTATTGTAAGTCATCCTGTGGAACCCCATTATTGTACCAATCATTGTACCATAATAATTTATGGCTTAAAAGTGTGCCTCATTCAACAAATAAGTGTTAAATAAGCTATGAAATTTGTGAATCAAGTCTTTATGTTATTCATAGGAGACAAAGATAAAAAAAGACTAGTGGTAACATGGTAACAGTGGAATTACATCATGGCAAAAAAAGAAGAGAAGCTAAGTAGAAACTTACAATTTTTTGAAGTGGCAGAATTCTGCAGGAAAAATACTGTAACTCATGTAGTATATCAGCAAAAGTGTTGAAAAGTATGTTTACTTCCCTATTTCTTCACTCTCCTCCTGGAGGTGTGAAATACATGCTTTGGATGAAAATCTTGTCCTCTTCTTATTGGAGAGATTGCTATCATCAGCTGCTATTTACCATGATCACCTCCATGCAGGCACACCAAGAGACACATAATTGGAGAGGACAGATTCTTCACTATCCTCTTGCTCTGCAGTTTATTTGGTACTGAAGAGAAATTCTGGTGGGTTTTCTTTGCAACATGGCATGTGGAAATAGAGGGATAAGACATTATTATGATTTGGCACAAAATTATTTGAGGAATAAAATTCTGGTTCTTTGCAAAGTCAAAGGAATATAAAACATCTCTAATATAATGCTTCCCTTTAAATCTTTCACAAGTATCTCTTCAAAAGTAGCTGGATGATTAATTTGCTCTCTTAGATGTAATTAATAGTTTACTTTGGATATACATATGGCTTTTTATAAGAAACAATCTTTTAACTTGTGACAAGAGTTTAGCAAAGTAAGTGACTTTTATGGTTGTGCCCATGGAAATGCTATTTGGTTCCATTAAAAAAAACCTTAATCCTTCTGTTTCTGAAAGCTATATAAAAAATCTCCTGTGACATTTTTTGTCATGGCCATTGGAATGATGGAAAGCCACTGGCAAAGGAGTATCACATCTCAGTCTTTGACATGCAGAAAGCAAAGCTATTAACTTTCAAGTTCAGATGAGTATCAAATGATCACATTAGCAGAACATACAATATAATGGAACTTTCTAGATTATCCCAGTCATAAGGCCTGTAATCTGCAGTCTAATGGTACTGGTAATGCAGTCTCATGATTTTCTGACTTTATTCACAACAGCATTCCATAAAATATTATTTTATGAAAAACAGGGACAATATAAAGTTACTTTACAAAATATAAGATAGATGAATTTGGCTAGACACATTTTAAGCAAAACAAAACACTTAACAGTTGGAAATTTTTCTACAGAAATAGTGAAAAAAGCCTTACAAGTTTGGTTAGCTCCCATACTGCTGTCTTGATATAAAAACATGAGCCTCACTATCCCTTTAATAATGCCAAAAGTGCATCGTGTGTATGAGGTGTAACGTAATGTATACTGTATGTTCTATAGATTGTAGCATCACTGAAATGATTAGGCACATTTAAAGCTGTACATTTCATATTGCCATATGTTTCTTATATGGAAAAATGTTATTAAAATAATTGTCAAGCTTAATTAGCAATGCAAGTCTCTTCCAATTGCTAAAGATATATTTTTTATTGGAAGTAGAACTTGTTTAATGCATTTTATTATAAACAAGCATGCTTTTCTTCTGATAGGCCTACCAGCCAAGAGATGCCAGCATTAAAAATGTATTAGAGTTAGAGGTCTAGACAGGGTCCAAAAGATCCCAAAGAGATCTTTTCTCACATGCCTACAGAAAAAGATTAACAATTTTCAGACAATGCTGGGCTATTAAAATTGCATGCAGCTGTACAAAAAGAACTCCAGAAAGAACTCAAGAAAAAAGCCTATGGATATGCTATGTTTATAAAACAGATATATAAAAATTTCCTCTTTGTATTGAAAAGACAGAACAAAAGACATTATACTTAGAAACACAAATAAATAAATAAAGCAACTCATCCTACCAAAGACTTCAATCTGTCCTTCTAATTTAATTTTTATTCAGTACTGTCAACAACATTACAATTATTAGCTATTTATTTATTTGTAAAAATTTATATGGCTGCCCATCTCAAACAAAGTGACCCTGGGTGGCATACAATAATGCCAAGAAATTAAAACATTACACAAAACCAATTAAAAGAATAAACACGGATGAAAGGAGACCAAGAGAAGGGAAATATTACATATAATATATCCAAGGCCTCCCTATTTCCAGGGGGTCCCCAGACTTGATGAAAAAACATGCTTTGAGAGCTTTCCAGAATGCCCTAAGAGTTACAGTTATCCTCACTTCAGGAAGGTTGATGTTCCAGAGGGTGGGTGCCATATCAGAAAATGATCACTTCCAAGGTCATATCAGATGGCAACCTTCCATAGACGGGACATGTAGCATGCCTGTCTACCCAGTGGTGGGATTCAAATATGTGAACAACCAGTTATCTGTGTGGATGTCGCTTCCGGAAGTCCATTCTTTTTGTTTTGGGTAACAAAAAGTTAGCTACCGGTTCTGTCGAAGTGGTATGAACAGGCTGAATCCCACCACTGTATCTACCTGATCTGATGAGATGGCAAAGGAACATCTTCCTTTTTCAAGGATGAATTAACCACCATCAGAATCCAATCACCAGTACCCTCCCAGACAGGCTTAGCTAGCCAGGAAAGGCATTGATCTAAAGAGAAGTTAGCTAAGCTTATAGCCATAAATAACATGTCCACGTCCTTTCAAACTATTCCCAGTTAACTGGGCAAAGCTTTTTCCCAGAAATCTCCACTAGATCTCATCAAGGCTGGTCTCTAACTGGGACCAAATTTGAGTGGTTTTGTCTAAATCATGCTCTGAAAACTCCTCTGTCCAGCCTTGTAGGTGAATCTTGAGGTTCTCCTTCCTCAAAAGGGCTTAGATCACCAAAAACAAGAGAGAATGGATTTTATATAAAGACACAATAGGGGTAAAGTATTATTGCTTTGCTGCTCTCACCACCACAAGATATGCCTTAATATAGTTAGTCTTGAACTTATAACCTGTCAGTTAATACCTGTTTGCAGTCACAACAGCCTTGGAATGGATATATTTATGACTAGTTGCTAGTTGCTCCTTGACAGAGTCAAGGAGTTCAGACAGGGAAGTTGCTATGAAACAGGAAACCTGGTATAATAGAAACAGTCCTGAATGATTCTTAGAGCCCAGCTTAATAAACAGGGTCTCACATCCATCAGTCTGTTGAGCAGCACCCCTGAAAGCTCTTACAGATTCTTACACCCATGAGCCCTCTCATCTGTGATTAAATCAAAGCACCTGAAGGCAGGACAAGAAGCAATAGATGGAAACTAATCAAAGGGAGAAGCAATCTAGAACTAAGGAGAAACTTCCTGATGGTTAGAACAATTAATCAGTGGAACAACCTGCCTCCAGAAGCTATGAATGCTCCAACACTGGAAGTTTTTAATAAGGGACTGGACAACCATTTGTCTGAAATGATATAGGGTTTCTTACCTGAGCAAGGGGTTGGACTAGAAGACCTCCCAGGTCCCTTCCAACTCTATTATTATTATAAATCACAAAAGAGGGAGGTTTTCTTACCTATCATTTAGCAGCAAAAATTAAAAGCCAGAGGTTCTGAATGCATGTTGACCAGGAACTCAGTTCAGAACTGGGGCCAAAATGAACCAGTACAAGACACTGAACTCTTGTTTCTCAAAATTGGCCCACACCTGCCTTGCACCATATTTTTCCTTATCCATTACAGCTGTGATATTCTGCTCCATGCAAGATCCCCAAACACTCTACCATGTGCATTCCAGTTCCCAAACCAGGAGCTCCACACATTTCTCCCTTGCACACATTCATCTTAAAATATAGGGAAACTGAATCTTCTAGATACTTTAGCTCACATTCTCAGGACCATGAAGGATATATACATCTTCCTTACACAACCTACCAGCACTGTCCTTTGCCACCAACTTCTCTCACTAGAATGGTTAAGTGATGCCCCATTCCATACAACCCACTCTCACTAATCTCCCCCAGCTCTTGCTTAAGGGCAATCAACCTCCATCACTAGACAGTCCCATCCTTCGGGACTTGGCTTGGAATACAATGACATATGTTGAGTGGATCTACAATAGTCCTAAGGTATCTTTCCTCTGCTGTCATTTCCTACCCCACTCCAAATGGGGGAATCAGTCTTCCAAGTCCTATACAAAGTCCTCTGCAGGGCCATGCAAACAACTAGCACATGCAACTGTCACTGATCTTACTAGAAGCTGAAACATTGTAAAGCTGTAACTGGGCAATGTCACGAAACTGACTGGCTGATGTAGCAAAATGCAATCAGGTAACTTTAACATTGGTGCCAAAAATGTCAAAAACAAAATTGTATCCCACTTTTCCCATGAATATTCAAAGTAGGAGGAGAGAGAGAGAGATGAGGAGAGAAAGAGATGAGGATGTCTCTGTTCGTTTTAACTCACGACAATAAGATATGGCTAGTTCAAAATTCACCCAGTAGTTTCCACTGAAACTTTGATTTAAAAAGTTTCAGTAGTTTCAGTGAAGCTGAAGATTGAATTGAACCTAAGCCTTCATCCTCTCAATCCAGCCTCTTAACCACTTTACTACACTTACAGTGCAAGATACAAACATGAGATGTCAAAATACATCTTACTTTTAGAAAGTTAATATAATTTAATTGGAGCTATATTTTATAAAAAACAGATTGATAATGGGAAATACTGACAGTGTCAATAAATTAAAGGTAAATGACTCTCTGATGTGGTTTGCCATTACCTTCTCATTCCAGCCCATGGTCCTGGAATTTCCTGGTCATCTCCTATCCAAAACCAGATTTGACTTTACTTCACTTATTTTGGAGAATATCTTTTAATTTCTTTTAAAATGACATAAATTTTATACATTTAGTCTTTATTTTCAGATCAGGAAAACATTATTTATTTTGTCAATTGTTTTGCAGTTTTACTTAAAAATCAAGCTGGACTAGATTATCTGGTCACTGCAGCTTGATGAATTTTATTTTGGCCTTCGGTTCATTTACATTAATGTTCTAATTTTTATTAGCTTTATTCAGTATAAACGCAGAGTTGATATTAAAGTAGTATTACTTAGTTTATTTTTGTATATATTATATTATCAATTGAGTTTCTATACAAATATCATTTTGTCACAATAAGGAAATTATTCAAAACAATTATTTAATATTTTATTCATTAAAAAACAGGTGTGAAGCCTCCAATTTACCAGATGTTCAGTTTAGCCTCTAGCCTAATATACATAGCTTTTACAAGCATTGCATTAATAGCAATGGGGGAAAAAACCAATTGAATCTATTTTCACATTACTTTTTTCTTTTATTGTTGTTGACATAATCAGGATTACTCATTTCAGCAGCTGTGGTACACATATACAATTTCAGTTCATTTAAGTATGATTATCTTGGGAAATGGTTCTGCCTCTCATATGATTCCAGATCACATGGTAAATGCAATATCATTGTGGAGTGGCATGGAGCAGTCCAGTGTTAAATATGGATTTAAGTATAGTTCACTAAAAACTATGAATGATAATTGTTGCCAATGAGAGTTTCCTTTAAACAGTATGTTTACAATTGTTTACATAACGTTTCTTTATATGAAAAAAATTCCTTTCAGACAAAGTTACAAGGGAAAAAATAACAGATTCTCATTTTTCTTTGCTATAACTCCAATTTTTGAAGACAGTCACAGAACTCTAAATGGCTTGGAGAATAGCATGTTTTGCTGGCATTTAATAGACAGCAGGCTAAAAATTCAATTTAAAACTGAATGTCCATTAGAATAGAATACAAATATAAAAGAGATGTATCCACTAAGAATACACATGAAATGCTACACTGTTATTTACTTTTTTTCTACCCACAGGTTTCCTACATAGAAGCAGTTTTTTTTTTGTTGTGGAAATTCTTAAGCACTATAACAAAACTGGAGTTAGAGTATTATGTGCCTTTACAACTGTAGCCACTGATAACAGTATCAAGCTTTTTTCCACAAAGTGCATACAAAAGTCTAAGTGAAAAAACTTTCTCTGTTTTAGCAAGAAATCAAATATGTATTATTATCAAGCCCTTAAGGACTCATTGCACTTAAAAAAAAATGTAAAAGAGCTGTCTAAACCAAAAACTGATAAACTGGTGCTGCAATACGCCTGACCATTAATTTCTGCAGATAGTATGTTTTATTAATTACTGATGTGCTTTCCTCCCAATTCTCACATTTTGATATTATTTCTCTGAAGAAGATACTGAATGCTTCTGGAAATAGATCAGTTCCAAGAAAAAATAATAATGTAAAGAATTTTTTTTTTAAGGAATACATGCTCACTATTATACAGAACAAAATCAATTCTAATCTGGCTTGAAATTCAGGTGCAATAAATCATTTATGTAGCAGATAAAAGTGATAATAAAAATACACTGTTAATTAATCCAGTGATCATAGATAAGAACATGTAATAGATATAAATGAAAATTCAATAGTTTGTTTCCTACTAAAATTAAAACCCTAGACATAATGAAAACTTGCAAAATAAATATACAACCCTATATCTGATAAGTATCTGATATTTTTACAACATTATTTGTAAATTAATAATAATGTTCTATATTGTTTTACAGCTTCTTCATACTATTTTATGCTGCAAAAAGAATCAGAAAATAAAAAAAGAAAAGGGAATATTCATAAAAGTAATATTTGCAAGGCAAAATGGAGTAATAACAAATGTAGTGCTAATAATTTAAGATGTAACCTTTATGTCTTTAATTTTTGTTCTTTAATGTTAGTTGGACAGGTTACAGATGCAGATGTATGTTCTCAGAAGTTTGTGATAATCCTTTCTTTCCCCCTATATCATCAATACATTTTATTATGCGCATATCAAACATTTAATGCAGATTTTTTTTTCTATAGCACCTTGAAGTGCTATTTTCTCTTCAGTCAAAAGGACATTTTTTAAAAAGTCTAGAAATGGTGGCTGGGCACATTCTAATTTTACACTTACAAATAATACTTAGCAATAGACATCTGTTCATACAATAATTAATATTGATATTACTTATTAGTATTGATTTCTTATCATTGAAAACCATTCTCTATATTTAATATGTGCCATCAAACTGGTGTAAATTCTTATTGATCACATAAGATAAATAGATTTTTCTCCATGATGATCTATCCCTCACCTGGTCCTTCAGGTCTCTTGATGGTATATTATTACTACTGAAGCTGAGATCCTCCAAGTGTACTATTGTTATTTAATTCATATTCCGTTGCTTCTACTTATATATTTTCTTTTTCCATTTTGCCATTTCCATGGTACACCTTATCCTTTTATGATTATTATTTGATATTTCTGTGTTAAGGGTAACTCAAACCTTAATTACCACCTTTGGAAATTATCAGAAATACAGCAGATACAAACACCATAGCTAGTAAATGACTAGGAGGTCAACCCTATCCTGTAAAATAACATTGATTTTGAAGTTTCTGCAATGGTTGTTAGTAAACTTCTGAGCTTAATACAAAGTGCTGATCATTATCTTTAATCCCTAAATGACATAGAATCTGACTACAATGGACAGTGCCTTACTAAAACAAAAGCTGCGTGAGCATTGCCAAAGGGTCCGCTGAGATACCTGCCCTTTCTGTGATAGCTGGGGTTTGACAAGGGGACCAGCCTTCCCACTAACAGCCTTCCCTTTATGAAATTCTGTCCTTCTGCTACTCTTCCTCCTGGCACTGTGTTTTGGGTCAACAGGAAGTATCATTATGGTTTTCATTTTTTTTCAATAGGAATTTTCTTAGATTAGGTGTTTGTTTTAATTTATTATGTCCTCTTCCTGTGGATCTCAATTCCCTCATCTCCATATACAGTAACTGGGACTTTTTCATGGTGTATTTACAGTGCATTCTTATGCTGCTTTTTTGTACATATGTGTGTATGTGTGTGCATGTATAAGTATAGGCATAGGCATAGGCATGGGCATGGGCATAGGCATGGGCATACGCATACGCATACACATACACATCAAAGTGGGGGGTCTATCTAGGAAGAAAACTTCATAGCAAAACAGGCAGAAGTACTTGAACTACAGAAGCAAGAAAACTGCACTTTAAAAATGTAATGGGAAAATGTGCCTAGAATTCACTGTCATGGTGGGTGAAGGATGAATGCAACATAACATTGCCCATTCGTGCTATTCAAAACTGATTGCTGGTCAATGGTGGCAATGGGGGAACTTAGCAGTACAGATAAGACCTCAGTTATCCCCTTCCTCTCAACACATTTACATTTTCTTCATGTATTTGCTTTGCATGTGCAAAAATCTCAATATTTAACTATATATGCCAGAACATGTATCAGACTACTGAGAAATATACATATTATGCTATGCATGTTTGTGAGTTTAATAACCACCATAGTGTTGGTATCTATACCTGTAGGACAGGCCAATATTCTTTGCTAAACAAACTAACTCCGCTAAACAAACTACAGATAATCCTCAATTTACAACAGGTTTTTTTGTTTATTTATGGATCAGACAGCATAATACACAGCCAAATGTGACAAAATACTATTGTCAGAATCCAATTATATTAATTATATTTCATCTCTAGTTATCAATTATAAAAAACCCCATTTCTGCCTTCTATGGATTCTGCCATACAATGAAGGGAAGGGGGTGAACAAAGGGGCTTTATGGCCCTCACTTCCTTCAGTACACTTCAAAGCAGCTGATTGTTTGTATTGCCAAAAGAGCTAACCATAAGAATGGAGCTGTTACCTTTCATGTAGTTTTCTTTGAAGTCTCCATCCAGCCGGCAGAAAGGAAAAGGGGGTGGGATTGTAATGCCTGAAACTGTCGCTGGAAGAGGGGGGTGATTGGGTGGGACTACTGGGGAACCCCTTAAAACCTTGAATGGGAGAG
Organism: Crotalus tigris; assembly: GCF_016545835.1. Classification (NCBI taxonomy): domain Eukaryota; kingdom Metazoa; phylum Chordata; class Lepidosauria; order Squamata; family Viperidae; genus Crotalus; species Crotalus tigris. The sequence goes on along the minus strand of NW_024096832.1, from coordinate 814,976 downwards.
CTTGGACCCCAAGTCCTGTCTAGAATGCCTGCAACCATTTTCTCTTAATAAAGGATGCCTGTTGGAAGAATTATTCAAAGAGTTCTGTCTTCTTAAGATGCAAAGTGGGGTGGGTCCTTACATTAGACAGGACTTGCAAAATTAATCCACCTGGAAGGGAGACCCTTGCCGGGGGATTTTGCAAAAAAAATTTACCATGTCAGACAATGGAGCAAGAAAGGGGGAAAACTCCCCAGAAAGAGAGCCGCTGCCCCAACTGGAACCTTGCCAGATGTTGGGATCCGAGAGGTCAGATTCCTCAGGAGAAGAAGTGGTGGAGACACAGGACCACAAGCCTCACTGGTCAATGGGCGTTGGAAAGAAAAGTGAGTGGGGAGAGGAATCAAGAAAGGTGACTCTGAGATGGGGGCCCAAGCAACCAGAATGGAAGCAGGAGATGGAGAAATCCCTGCACACAAGTGAAGAGGGGGAAAGCTGGGCACCGTACTCAGACTGGATCCTAGAGAAAGCTATTGACCTGATGAAGAGAACATTCAGCTCCCTAAGAAAGGAGAATCCTGAGCCCTAGGCCACCTCAGCTTCTGGAGCCGCAAAGAGAGAGACACAGAGGGGGAAGTGGAACCTGCAACCCCGGGGACATCTGCTGATCCAGTAGTCCGCACCACCTACTGAACCACAGATGGCAATCTGGACGGAAGACACTACCACCACCAACGGAGGCATCGATCCATTCCAAGACGTCCACCATTGGAGGTGAAATTCAAAGGGGAGCCAACACTCTTGGGGTTTTTCCTAACCCAAGTCCTCAGCTACATGGAGGAATATGGGCGGGACATCCCCAGCGACAAAGCCCGCATCCAGATCGTGCAATCCGCCCTGGACGGACCGGCGGCAGACTGGGTGGTGAACTTGCATGACTCCAATGCCTCAGAACTCAGTGACTTCAACTATTTCATGTCCTCTCTGAGAAGACGATTTGAAGACCCCCTGGCTGATCGCAAAGCCCGCGAAAGGATAAAAATGATGAGGCAAGGCAAACGCCCGGTGGCTGAATATACACAAGAATTCTGGGCCATTGTCAGCAAACTGAACTGGCCAGAAGACATCCTCCTTAGCCATTTCAAAGACGGACTAAATTATGACCTATTCTTGGCAGAGGAAGCAGAGATCAACATATTGAAGAGACACCGCCGAGGAAAACAATGGAGCCGCTCCCCGCCTGAGTTGACACACGAACCGGTGAAATCATCGGCTACAGCCAAGAAGCAAATGGGGTGTTTCAAGTGCGGAAAAGAAGGGCACCGAGCTGTAGAATGCTGCTCCAAAGCCCCCCAGCACAACCCAGACAGATCCCCAATCAGTAAATCCGGAAAGTCTTCAGCTAAGCCAAAAGAAACTGCCATGAGAATGATGGAAATTGCGGAACCCCCCACTTCTGCTCATCAGAGGGAAAGAACTCCAGCCTACACTGCAGGGCTGGTGGATGCCTCAGATGACAGCTCGGAGGGCGAACCCCTGGTAAGTGGACACATTGCACCGATCCTCAAAACAGTGACTATATTAATTCCCCCCATGCCCGAAGCCATGAAGGTGAAAGCCTTAATAGACTCTGGCTGCACCCGCTGCCTCATTAGCCTGACACTAGTGGGAAATCTGGGCTTTCCATCGAGGAGACTGGAACAACCAATCTCATTTTGGCCAGTTAGATGGATCCATAGCGGGGGGGGTGCCAGCTACCCTAGCCACTCTACCAATACACCTCTCCCTGGGCAAACATGAGGAGGACATAACGTTTGTGGTGACCCCAGGCCTGGAATGCCCAATGATTCTAGGGATGGAATGGTTGAAAAAATGGAACCCCTGGGTAAATTGGAGGACGACAGAAATCAAATTCCCGAAGGGGGACCCTATGGACTTAAAACTCCAAGGGAGGCTACCAGAATCAAGAATAGAAAAAACATCCATGGGAGAGGAAAAGGGACTAACAGAAATACCAGAGGAATACAGAGACCTTGCTGAAGTTTTCAGTGAGGAGAGGGCGAATGAGCTCCCCCCCCCACTGACCCACAGATTGTGCCATTGAATTCAAGCCTGGGGCAAAACTCCCGAAGCCCAGATTATACTCCATGAGCCCAAAGGAGAAGGAGGAAATGGAAAGATTCATAAAAAAAAACCTAGAGAGGGGTTTCATTGAGCCAACCAAGCCTAAAGTGGCTGCCCCGGTCCTTTTTAGAGAGAAGAAGGATGGCTCTTTACGCTTATGCATGGATTATAGGGCCCTGAATACAATCAGTGAAAGCAACCTATATCCTCTGCCCCTCATGAAAGACATGCTGTCATACCTCTCGAAAGGGAATTTTTTTTCTAAACTAGACCTAAGGGAAGCGTACTATCGCGTGAGAATTAAGGAAGGGGACGAATGGAAGACCCCATTTAACTGCCCCATGGGATGCTATCAATTCAAAGTCTTGCCATTTGGATTACAAGGGGGTCCTGCAGTCTTTATGCAATTAATCAATAACGTTCTAAGGGAGCACCTGTTTAAGGGGATCCTTGTTTACTTGGACGACATTCTTATCTTCACCGAAACAAAAGAGGAACATGTCAACCTTGTCAGAGCAGTTTTAAAGAAACTGCGAGCCGCCCACCTATATGCCAAACTCTCAAAATGCAAATTCCACAGGAAAGGATAGACTACCTAGGTTATCGCATATCCCCCCAGGGCATTGAAATGGACCCAGAGAAGGTCAGAGCTGTATTAGATTGGGCACCACTCCGCACAAGAAAGCATCTACAAAGTTTCCTGGGCTTTGCAAACTTTTACCACCAATTCATCCCCTCATTTGCCCAGATAGCCTTGCCCCTCATTAACTTACTAAAAATGAAGGGAACATCCTCAGTAAAACCTAGCCAGCCACTAACATGGACAATAGAGTGCCAAGCAGCATTTGAGAGACTAAAGAGACTTTTTTCTGCCGAACCAGTGCTAAGCCACCCAGACATGGACAAGCCCTTCGTAATACAGGCAGATGCAAGTGATGTGGCAGTGGGGGCTGTTCTATTACAAGAAAACAATGATGGACTATTGCAACCCTGTGTATATACATCCAAGAAACTCACGGAAACAGAACAACGCTGGCCCATATGGGAGAAGGAGGCATACGGGATACGTTGGGCATTACTCACATGGCGACAGTTCCTGGAAGACAACAAAATCCCCTTCCAGGTGTGGACTGATCACAAAAATTTGGAAGCCCTGAAAACGCCCAGGAAACTCAATCCCAAACAAGCCCGCTGGTCCCAGCATTTTCACCAGTTCCAATTTAAGCTCAAACATTTACCAGGGAGAAAGAACTTCCTGGCAGATGCACTATCTCGCATGCCCCAATATAATAGCACATGAACCACAGACTCTAAACCAATAATGGCAGAGTCACAACTGGCAGCACCAGTAACCACAAGAACCCAAGCTAAATTAAAACCACAACTGGACAGCCAAACTGGAATTGAATTCAAAAAAGGTTTGGAAACAGATGAATGGTTCCAGAAAAACAAAAATGTGTGCACAATGAGAGACGAGTTGCCTTGGGTAGGGGAAAAGTTATATATACCAACAACCCAAAGACTCACTTTCATGCAGTTTTGCCATGACACAAAATTAGCAGGGCATTTTGGATTTGTAAAAACTTTACACTTAATTAAACAGCAATTTTGGTGGCCATCAATAAAAAAGGACATAGAAAGTTATGTTGCCAGCTGCCCAACATGTGCGTATGCAAAGAGGTTGCAAGGGAAATCGCCAGGACTATTACAACCAGTGGCAAATCCCTCAGCCCCCTGGAGGGAAATAGCCATGGATTTTATAATGGAATTGCCAGAAAGCAATGGGAATACTGTTGTCTGGATGGTCACGGACTTGTTTTCCAAACAGGTGCACTTTATCCCTTGCCAAAAGATTCCCACTGCAAAGGCCTTAGCAAAACTTTTCATCCAGCACATTTACAGATTGCATGGGGCACCCCAATGAATCATCTCTGATAGGGGAGTGCAATTTACGTCTGCATTTTGGAAGGAATTTTTATCCCTCTTAGGGACCACTCAGGGACTGGCATCTAGCCATCACCCTCATACAGATGGACAAATGGAACGTTGTCATTCAGTACTTGAACAATATTTAAGATGTTTTTTGAATTTCCAACAAAGTGACTGGACGGACTTACTCCCTTTTGCAGAAGTTGCCTACAATAATGAAGTCCACTCCAGCACAGGCTACACTCCTTTTCAAATAGCCAACGGTCAAAGTTTCAACCCCATGCCAGAATTAAACCCAAACAAACCAACGATCCCATCACTGAAAGAATGGATGGAACAATTACAAGACACCTGGCCAATAGTTAGAAAAGCACTAGATGAAACTAGGCAGGCATACAAAGCACAAGCCGATAAAAAAGGGCTGAGCCTACACCATTCATTATAGGAGAAATGGTGTACTTATCTACAAAATACCTAAAGTCCCTACAGCCCTGTAAAAAACTTGGACCAAAATATATAGGGCCTTTTCCAATTAAAAGAATCATAAACCCAGTAACAGTAGAATTAGAATTACCCAAAAATCTCAGGCAAATACACCCAATTTTTCATTGCAGCTTGCTGAAAAGAGAGCGTCAGTCACCTCTATGGCCAAAAATCCCCCCACCACCACCTCCAATCATGGTAGAGGGCAAACAACACTTCGAAATAAAGGAAATCCTTGACTCTAGGAGATATCATGGAGCGACTCAGTACCTAGTTGCCTGGAAACACTTCCCTCCCTCACAAAATGAGTGGGTCCATAAACGTCATGTCAGAGCCCAAAGATATTGAAGAAGTTTCACACAGAATACCCTAACAATCCTGACTAACTTTTATACCTGTTTTGTTTTCTTTCAGGTGGATCTGTCGTATTTTTGAGGGGCAGAATGTCAGAATCCAATTATATTAATTATATTTCATCTCTAGTTATCAATTATAAAAAAACCATTGTATTCTGCCATACAATGAAGGGAAGGGGCTGAACAAAGGGGCTTTATGGCCCTCACTTCCTTCGGTACACTTCAAAGCAGCTGATTGTGTGTATTGCCAAAAGAGCTAACCATAAGAATGGAGCTGTTACCTTTCATGTAGTTTTCTTTGAAGTCTCCATCCAGCCGGCAGAAAGGAAAAGGGGGTGGGATTGTAATGCCTGAAACTGTCGCTGGAAGAGGGGGGTGATTGGGTGGGACTACTGGGGAACCCCTTAAAACCTTGAATGGGAGAGCTTGGACCCCAAGTCCTGTCTAGAATGCCTGCAACCATATTCTCTTAATAAAGGATGCCTGTTGGAAGAATTATTCCAAGAGTTCTGTCTTCTTAAGATGCAAAGTGGGGTGGGTCCTTACAACTATATTTGAACAGATGAATTATCCTAGAAATATCATTCAGCCAAAGTCAAACTATAATAATAATAATAATAATAATAATAATAATAACAACAACAACAACAACAACAACAACAACAAGCACCTGCAACATAACACCTCAGACTTAACAATTGTCGATAAGAAAGACAAAAAAGTCTGGATAGTGGACGTGGCAGTGCCTGGAGACAGCAGAATAGACGAGAAAGAACTGGAGAAGATAACAAAATACAAAGACCTACAAATAGAAATAGAAAGACTGTGGCAAAAGCAAGCAAGGGTAGTACCAATAGTAATAGGCTCCTTGGGTGCAATCCCAAAACAACTGGAACACCACTTGAACACCATTGGCATTGACAAATTTGCTATTAGTCAACTGCAAAAGGCAGCCTTACTAAGAACTGCTTCCATTCTGCGACAATATCTGTAATACCATCAAACATCCACATCTGCCTATCCAAGGTCCTGGGTAAGGACTCGATAGGTAGACAAAATGCCAAATCCAGTCTGAATATCTGGCTGACTGTGCGATGATCAATAATAATAATAATAATAATAATAATAATAATAATAATAATAATGATGATGATGATGATGATGATGATGCCCTTCATCCACGCAGTGACATTGATAGACTTTATCTACCAAGGCAAATAGGTGGGCGTGGAATGCTACAAGTACATCAGATGGTTGAAGAAGAAAAAGTGGCTTTGGAAGAATATCTGAAGAACAATGATGAAGATGCACTGAAATTAGTATATCAGGAAGGCTTACTAACTACTGGAGAGACCAAACTGGCCTACAAGAAAGACCAAATGAAGAACAGAATAGAGGCATGGGAAGACAAAGCACTACATGGCCAATACATGAAAAAAATAGCTGGGAAAGCAGATAATAATAAAACCTGGCAATGGCTAAGAGCAGGAAAATTGAAGAAAGAGACCGAGGGACTAATTCTGGCTGCACAAGACCAAGCCTTAAGGACAAATGCATACAAAGTCAAAATTGAGAAGACAGCAACAGACAGTAAGTACCGCCTATGCAAAGAAGCTGAAGAAACAGTGGACCACTTGGTAAGCTGTTGCAAGAAGATTACAAACAGCGGTAAGCTGTTGCAAAACTGATTACAAGCAGCGGCATGACAAAGGAGCAACAATGGTGCATTGGAAGATCTGCAAAAAATATCATTTGCCTGTAAGCAAAAACTGGTGGGATCATAAAATAGAGAAAGTCATAGAAAATGATAAAATTAAACTGCTCTGGGACTTCAGAATTCAAACAGACAAGCACCTGCAACATAACACCCCAGACTTAACAATTGTCGATAAGAAAGACAAAAAAGTCTGGATAGTGGATGTGGCAGTGCCTGGAGACAGCAGAATAGACAAGAAAGAACTGGAGAAGATAACAAAATACAAAGACCTAGTCAATTGCAAAAGGCGGCCTTATTAGGAACTGCTTCCATCCTGTGACGATATCTGTAATACCATCAAACATCCACATCTGCCTATCTCAGGTCCTGGGTAAGGACTCGATAGGTAGACAAAATGCCAAATCCAGTCTGAACATCTGGCTGACTGTGCGATAATCGATAATAATCAATTCCAGTCATTAGGTACACAGCTGGAATAGTGGCTGGACTCAAGCAGAACTAAAAGCAATGAATAGGAAGACCAGAAAAATAATGACAATGAATCATGCCCTTCATCCACGCAGTGACATTGACAGACTTTATCTACCAAGGCAAATAGGTGGGCGTGGAATGCTACAAGTACATCAGATGGTTGAAGAAGAAAAAATGGCTTTGGAAGAATATCTGAAGAACAATGATGAAGATGCACTGAAATTAGTATATCAGGAAGGCTTACTGACTACTGGAGAGACCAAACTGGCCTACAAGAAAGACCAAATGAAGAACAGAATAGAGGCATGGGAAGACAAAGCACTACATGGCCAATACATGAAAAAAATAGCTGGGAAAGCAGATAATAATAAAACCTGGCAATGGCTAAGAGCAGGAAAATTGAAGAAAGAGACCGAGGGACTAATTCTGGCTGCACAAGACCAAGCCTTAAGGACAAATGCATATAAAGTCAAAATTGAGAAGACAGCAACAGACAGTAAGTACCGCCTATGCAAAGAAGCTGAAGAAACAGTGGACCGCCTGGTAAGCTGTTGCAAGAAGATTGCACAGACTGACTACAAGCAGCGGCATGACAAAATAGCAACAATGGTGCATTGGAAGATCTGCAAAAAATATCATTTGCCTATAAGCAAAAACTGGTGGGATCATAAAACAGAGAAAGTCATAGAAAATGATAAAATTAAACTGCTCTGGGACTTCAGAATTCAAACAGACAAGCACCTGCAACATAACACCCCAGACTTAACAATTGTCGATAAGAAAGACAAAAAAGTCTGGATAGTGGACGTGGCAGTGCCTGGAGACAGCAGAATAGAAGAGAAAGAACTGGAGAAGATAACAAAATACAAAGACCTACAAATAGAAATAGAAAGACTGTGGCAAAAGCAAGCAAGGGTAGTACCAATAGTCATAGGCTCCTTGGGTGCAATCCCAAAACAACTGGAGCACCACTTGAACACCATTGGCATTGACAAATTCGCTATTAGTCAATTGCAAAAGGCGGCCTTATTAGGAACTGCTTCCATCCTGCGACGATATCTGTAATACCAACAAACATCCACATCTGCCTATCCCAGGTCCTGGGTAAGGACTCGATAGGTAGACAAAATGCCAAATCCAGTCTGAACATCTGGCTGACTGTGCGATGATCCATAATAATAATAATAATGTTGGAAGGGACCTTGGAGGTCATGTAATCCACCCCTGCTTAGGCAGGAAACCCTATACCATTTCAGACAAATGGCTGTCCAATCCCTTCTTAAAAACTTCCAGTGTTGGAGCATTCACAGCTTCTGGAGGCAGATTGTTCTACTGATTAATTGTTCTAACTATCAGAAAATTTTTCCTTAGTTCTAAGTTGCTTCTCTTCTTGATTAGTTTCCATCCATTGCTTCTTGTCTTTCCTTCAGGTGCTTTGGAGGGTAGCTTGACTCCTTCTTCTCTGTGGCAGCCCCTGAGATATTGGAACACTGCCATCATGTCACCCCTTGTCCTTCTCTTCATTAGACTAGAGATACCCAATTCCAGCAACCGTTCCTTATATGTTTTAGCCTCTAGTCCCCTGATCATCTTTGTTGCTTTCTCTATACTCTTTCTAGAGTCTCAACATCTTTTTTACATTGTGGTGACCAAAACTGGATGCAGTATTCCAAGTGTGGTCTTTCATACTGGTCAGTCGCATTTGTATTGAACCAACCTTCACCCATTCATTCTTAATAAATCTTCTTTTACCAGTCAAGCACACTTCTTAAAAACTGTATTCATACCCCATTCAACTTTATTTTCTTTTCAGCTCTCTTTTGACATATCCAATTGTCATTTGTAATATTTGCATATATTTACATTTCTCCATCCATTGTCCCATTTTTAGTAAATTTTCTATCACGTTACACATTTTCTACTACTTGCTCTAGTTTTATACTATTTATATTTAACTTGCAATTTTCACTCCAGATTCCCTGTCAATTATGGTGATACATTAATTTTCATATTCACGTTACTTATTGTAACATGCATGCTGTCTAACATTCATTGTAAATCGTTCATGTTTTGAGCCAACAACAGAACTTCTTTGGCATTAAATAAATACATCCACATTTATATTCTCAACCAATGCATATTAACATCACCATAAGTATTCCTTTATACATTTATACATTAAATAACCAAGCGGACAACATACATCCTTCTTACTTTTGCTCAAAGTCAATCCACTCACTAAGCATATAATTTATTCTATACACAGTTAATCTCCATCAGACACTGCTATTATCATACTCAGCAATCAACTTTCAACTCCCTATTCATTCAAAATATTCTATAATCCTAGTTTATTCATTTTATCATATCCTTTCTTTAAATCAATTTTTCTTACATTCATTCATTTCTCTATAACCTGCTAAAGATAAAAACATGTCTAGTCTGCAAACCTTCTGTGGTACTCTTTTTAAATGTTAATACTTATCTCATACATTCTCAAATAGAATTCCACAAAATATTTTTGCGGAACCCTTCCCTTAGCATTTTGCATTCACTTTTGCTACCTTCCTCTTTATTTACCAAAAGCACTGATATCCTGCTAATTTATCAAATTCCAATTTATCAGCTTACACAACATTGTAAATATCTAGACACTTAAGCTTTAAAAGCTTGTCAAATAATCAAACTTTCAGCACTTTCCAAAATGTCAACACAGTGAGAGACATCTTGATCTCAACAGACCAGCAGTTTGAGAAGGCTGGGGCATCAACAAGAAATCATGTTTTTAAATTTCCAATTTCTTCTAACCTTCCAAAGAGTTAGGGTTCCAAAGAAAGCCAAAATAGTTTTGCTGCACCGCATATACATTTTGGTAAAGACAATATCAAAATAAGCCTGAACTCAAGCTGTATAGGACTTTACAAGTCAAATAAGACCAGCTTCTTATATTGTATTTGGAAACTTATTGGCCCAATGATATGTCCAAAATGTAAGAGTTATGCAACTGAATTAGCTTTCATCAATCAAAATGTGGAGTAAAATTTTAAAGTAGTCTTCAAAGGCAATCCTATTGGGAAGACAGGGTGGGGGCAGTCAATCATCCAGAAAAGGCTTTCTAAGTAAATAGTCACTCTATCTTGCTGTGATTCAATCTCATCCTATTCAATCTCTTACAGCAGGGTGTCAAACTCGAAATGTCACGTGACATGTCACAATGTATTGCACCTTTTTTTTGCCATTGCTGACAATGGGGTGGGCATGGTTTTGCTATGATGCATCCGGCCTGCAGGCCGGCAGTTTGACACCCCTGCCTTACAGCTTCCATTCTGTTACATCATCTGCCTAATCCAAGGTCAAGATGTATAATCAGTATCATCAACATATTGACATTTAGCTCTTCACCTACTTCCAATACAAATTGTTATGTTCATCAAAATTGCTTTGCCTCTTCTCTACCTCTTTAGTTTCTTTGTTCCTTGATCACATTCTTTACAACTATTGGTTTCTCCATACACTATTGTACAGTAACTTTTGCCATCATTTCTGCAGCAATCATTCTTTTAAAACAGTGGTTCTCAACCTATGGGTCAGGACCCCATTTGGGGTCGAATGACCATTTCACAGGGGTCGCCAAACAAGGCTGTCTGCCATTTTTCCCCCTTTTCTTTGGCCACGCCCCTGGCACCCAGTGATGTATAAGTGGTTGGGGGTCACCACAACATGGGGAACTGTATTATGGGGTCGTGGCATTAGAAAGGTTGAGAACCACTGTTTTAAAAGAACATGCCTTTTTTGTCATCCACAGCTTTTTTCATTCAATTAAACTTCCTTTTCCCTACTTCCATTAGCAGAATTCAATATACTTCTGTGGACCCCTATAGCATTTTTTTTCACTCTGTCCCAAGTAGCTTCGATAGCTTCTTTCTTTATGTTGACTTTTTATTCATTCCATTGGGGGTATTTCAATATTTTTCTCATATAACACTTGTGCTTTCTTTTTCTATGGTGTTACTTCCAATCTTAGTTCTTTCACTTATTTCCTTTTCTGGCTTACATTTAACCATAAGACTCTTGACACTCTGTCTCTCATTCTGTATCCTTTCCTCATTGTATCCTTCACTAATTTTCTCAGTTTTTCATCATAAGCAATGAACAATGCTTTTAGATATATATTAATTTCATTTTCACATGTACATGTGAATAGACTTAGGTTTAAACCACATATTCAAAACAAATATATTGTTTTTTAAGCAGATATTCATTTGTCATAATTTTCATTCATTCTGATGTGTCCAAATGAGCTTAACGACTTCATCTGTTCTCTCCAGTCTCATTTTCATCAGTCCTTTCGATTTATCTAGTTGAATGTTTTTTTTTCTCTGAAATACATTGATCAATAATCTTTTCCCCCACATTTTTGGTTCCTCCATTATCACTATGCAAAAACACTAATAGATAGATTTCTATTTTCATGCATATCCTCAACCCAGATGACATCAGTGCATATTTACTGAGACACATGTTAGCCTTTCATTCATAATTAAACATATACCATTACATCTCATTCTGAGCTAACTACACACATAGACAGCATCTGCTACAAATTCTAGGCACTTATTGCAGCTGTAAATCTTTAGCTGTAGTAAGAAAGCACATTGCAGACTTAAAGCATCCTGCTGTAAGTCATAAAAAACAGGGAGAAAAAAAAACAAATCAAAGACTCTGAAAGGATCCAATTCAACACAACCCATGCATGGTTTCAGGAAGTAATGCTCTTTGTCACAAAGAGCTAGTCAAGCTGTCATTTTACCAGTTTCACTGATTTTCTGGGTCAAGTTTATTTCTTTCAAGTGGGTGGCTTGTCCTTCTTTGTAATGTGTTATATATTGCCAGGACTGGCACTTTGCCTAACTCAAGATCTGATCTGTTGTTTCATCCTGCACCTGTATCTGCCTGAGTTCCTCTTCCACCAATCCATTCAGTTTTGTTTATCCCTGTGGTGTAGCCTGAGAACGCCATATGTGCAAACTCTTCAGCTTTTAAATCTGAACATCCATACTGATCCCAAATAACGTGTAATTCCACTCATACCACCTTCATTCAAATCAATTACAACTTTCCCCCTTTGGTTTTTGGTTTCACAGATACATAGCTTACTTACTATTACTGTTTTCATTTATTAATTCATATTCTTTACTAGTTATTACTCTTACATTAAAAGTTAAAGTATATTCTCTAAATATTAATCTCTGCTGCCGATCATGGCTATACTCAGTCAAGGATTTCATGTAATCATTTTAGCATATCAAGAAGGTATAGGCTACATTTAAGTCATAGCTGTGCCATGTGCAGTATTCTTACAGTTCCAATCAGAATTGATACCTGTAAGTCAATATTCAATATGCAACCAAAGATTGTTTTTACTCTTTTTATGTCTTAATGCTTAGTTTATCATATATATATATATATATATATATATATATATATATATATATATATATATATATATATAAAGTAGATCACAACCTACTACTTGACAAGATAGAAAAATGTGGGGTAGACAGAACCACCACCAGATGGATCCGTAGCTGGCTGACCGGCCATACTCAGCAAGTGGTCCTCAATGGAACTGCATCTATATGGAGGGAAGTGTGTAGTGGGGTGCCCCAGGGCTCTGTTCTGGGCCCAGTACTCTTCAACATCTTCATCAACGATTTGGATGAAGGGATAGATGGGGAACTCATCAAATTTGCAGACGACACCAAGCTGGCAGGAATAGCCAACACTCCAGAAGACAGGCTTAAGATATAGAAGGATCTGGACAGACTTGAACACTGGGCACTAACTAACAAAATGAAATTCAATGGTGAAAAAAGCAAGGTTCTACATTTAGGCAAGAAAAACCAAATGCACAAGTACAGTATAGGTGGCACCATGCTCAATAGTAGTAACTGTGAGAGGGACCTCGGAGTCCTAGTAGACAATCACTTAAATATGAGCCAGCAGTGTGCTGCAGCTGCCAAAAAGGCCAACACAACAATTGGGTATGTCTAGTTTAACGAAGAGAAGGACAAGGGGGGACATGATAGCAGTATTCCAATATCTCAGGGGCTGCCATAAAGAAGAGGGAATTAAGCTATTCTCCAAAGCACCTGAAGGCAGGACAAGAAGCAACGGGTGGAAACTAATCAAGGAGAGAAGCAACCTAGAACTAAGGAGAAACTTCCTGACAGTTAGAACAATTAGCCAGTGGAACAACCTGCCTCCAGAAGCAGTGAATGCTCCAACACTGGAAGTTTTTAAGAAGAGACTGGACAGCCATTTGTCCGAAATGGTGTAGGGTTTCCTGCCCGAGCAGGGGGTTGGACTAGATGACCTCCAAGGTCCCTTCCAACTTTACTACTACTACAGCTTCGTGTTTCTAGGAGCAATGTGTGATCATAGCTGTTTCTTCCTTTTAACTGCCAGTGGGGGTATGAACTGATGAGTGTGAGCTTGGCTGTGTTCTGATTGGGTGGAGGTGTGTTCTGATTGGTTAGGGGCTTGGCTGTGCTCTGATTGAACGGGGGGGTTGGCTGTGCTCTGATTGGCTGGGGAAGTGTTCTGTTTGGGTGGGGGCTTTGTTGTGCTAGATTTAAGGATTACACTGATGATGAGGCACGACCACAAACCAGAAGCCAGACCACAGCTGCATCATTAGCCACTTTAAACCCCTCCAATCCATACATGAAGCAAACTGACACCCACCATGAAAATGAGGCATGACCACAAATGCGAAGCCAAACAACACCAAAGCAGCTCACCATCTCAAATCTTCCTGCAACTCAGAATAACCTGAGCACAATAAAGCCCCCACCCAAACAGAACACTCCCCCAGCCAATCAGAGCACAGCCAAGCCCCTAAAAAATCACCAAGACACTTCCAATTTTACACGGGAGAAAACCTGAATAACCAAAAACCTACATACAAACACCTGCGGAAACCTCAGAAAACATACACACACACACACACACACACACACACACAAATATATATATATACCCACAGTGCTTTTTTTCTTAAAAAAAAAAAAGGTGCCAGAACTCACACACGTCATATAACCCACCTTGCCTACCCTACAAGGTTCCATCCAAAAAAGGTGCTGGAACTCCGGGCATTCTATGAGAAAAAAAGCTGTCTCCTCCCCCCCCCTCTCTCTCTCTCTCTCTCTGTGTGTGTGAATGTATATGTATTATGTAATAGGATGGGAGTTTTCCCATATAACATACAGTATGGTTTGATATAATATATAATTATACTAGTAATATAGTTATACAGTTTCCATAACCCTATTCAAAGTCCATAATAAAGATAATTTTTTGCATATATTACATATGAAGTGCCTTTAAAGCAGTGGTTCTCAACATTTTTAATGCCGCGACCCCCAACCGGTCATAAGTCGAGGACTACTCAACTGGTGCAGCACCATTTGCAGACTGGGGCTTTTGGCGGGCTCAGCAGGGGAGAGACAGCCTGGACAATTCCTATTGGCTTTTGAAAGCCAATAGAATTAGACTCTATTCAAGAGAGTCTATTCTATTGGCTTTCAAAAGCCAATAGAATAAAAGGGAGTAACACAGCTAAGGAAAAGGGGAAAAAAATGGCAGACTGCATTGTTTGGCGACCCCCGTGAAATGGTCGTTCGACCCCAAATGGGGTCCCGACCCACAGGTTGAGAACCACTGCTTTAAAGTAATGTTAAATTATTTTTAGAAAATTATTAATTAAAAAGTCAAGCATTGAAATATTGAAATGTTCAATTTCATCAACATGATTAAAAAATTTAATAGACTGCTCAAGCTAGGCCATACAGTATATTGTCCTATTGTCAAGTCTTGTCTTTTGATACAAAACTGAGCCAAAGAATAAAAATTGACAAATTTCATTATGTCAACTTCTAGAATTTGACCCACAAGCATACTTCAAAAGCATATAATCAACATCCTCACAGCAGTACAGATCCTTTGGGGTGGGGGTGGGAGACAATGAAATGGTACACCACTAGATTTTTAAAAAGCATTTCACTGAAATATTCCAAATGGACATCTCTTTCTGTTTCTATTTCTAAAAAGGTACTAAAGCTTCTTTCCATTTAGGGAGCAGAGCTATGGTGAAGATGAAAACTGATGAAGCAAGGAAATTTATGGCTTAGCACACTGACAATTTTATTGTAGGTATGCATACATGCATGCATGCATGCATATATGTATAAAATCGTTCTGATTTAACACTGGCGGCCTGCTTATAAAAGGAAGATAGAAAGCCTGAAATGCATATGCAAAAATCAATCCTCCATCTCCACTCTGTATTAATTAGCACTATCTCATTATACTTCTTATTGTTGTTTTATATTAACTTCTCCTTTAAATGTGTTTTGTTTCATAGAAGTTTCCAGGAAGGAATGAAGGTAGTTTGCTAAAAGGGTTTTGTTATTGTTATTCCAGTATTTTCCTCTTTCTCACCTCATTAACTGGGCAATATGTGTTCTGTTCTTAAAATATATAAAGAAAAAAGATCTGCATATAAAAATATTTCAACATGAGTCATCATGTTTCAATACGATCTCACTGATTCTTATTTTAGTAAAATATGAGGTTCTAGTGATTCCCTTTTTGAATTTTTTTGTGATCATATTGATAGTTTCTAATGTATAATTATTTGAATCAAACTTCTGGAACAAAAAGTTTTCAGACATGTTTTAAACATTTCTGTTTTATCTTAAGTGCCAGATGAAAATTTGAAAGCATGCTTATTTTGCTCTTCAAATCCTTCTTTCTTTTGCCTGCTGATTCATGATATCATCTCTCTTGTACTGTGTTTGGCTAATGAAATGAACAATGTTTTTTAAAAAAATAATCTTGCCCTATTTAAACCAACTGCATCCATCTTTGTGTGTCCATGTTTGTGTTTGTAAACCAGAACATAATAAAAACTCTGCAAAAATATAGCATATGCAAAGTCATGATATGTTTCCCAAATGTTTCCCATTGTGCTGTCAATTAAGTTTTTATAATTTCCAAAATATTTGGGCATTGGTATAGAGAATTATAGTTGTCAAGTAGAAAATGATAATATATATAAATATATAATATATTCAAAGTTTATGAAAGCTAAAGAGTAATAAAAAATATCTAAAAAGTTGTGATGCAAAAATAAAATACCATCAAATAATTATAATATGTTTAATCTTTAAAAAAGTGTCTGAAATGTAGAAATTATACAATTTCTCTAAACAAAGCACATAAAGAAGTGAACATGGGGCCATTCATTAGAAAATGAGCAACTTACTTTTTAAAGTTAGCAACCCACTCCCTCACCAAGGCTGAAAAACCTCAGAATGACCCAACTCACCATGGGCCAATTCAACAATTCAATTTAATTATTTAAATTATTTTAAAAAATATTTACATTTTTGTCATTCAGATTTTATTTTGTCCCTCTTTTGGCATCATTTCTTTAATGATTCTATTTGACTATTTATTTGATATCGTTGTAATGCTTGTCCCATGGCGAGTTGGCCTGCAGTGAGTTGGTCACACTGAATTGGCTGCAATGAGTTGAATTTTTTTTTTTACTCTTGTTGTTGAATTGCTTTCAATCTGGCAGTGACGGCATCTTTATAATTTTAACCTCTTGCATTGAATTGACTTATTTTCCTCTCAGATACTTATACCTTTTTCTTGTTATTTACACTGTTTTGATCAGAAGTCTGAAAGGTGAGATTCCTTAGTTGCTTAATGTATACTCAGTGCTAGTGCTTAAAAGATAATGAGGAATAACAGTGGTTGCCCTCTGACCTCTGAAACACCCAAATGAAATTTGTATTAGGATTTATTTATTAATTTAAATGTTTTCTAGGACACTGTTCAATCTTAAGATAATTTTTTTCTTTGTTTTTAATACATTTACAATATGCATGCATCTGATCTGTTTGAGAATTGGGTTGGAACTCTTCTAGCTTAAGTGACAACAAAAAATAAAACAGGTGAACTTATTAAAAAAAAAGTGGGTAGCACAGGGAAAGGGAAATAGTAATTTCCCTTTAAAAAAATTGCTGCCTGGTTTTGAGCCTGTGAGCCTTTACATGTGAAGCAAATAACTATATACTACTGAGAGACTCTTCTAATAACAATTGCAGGAAAGATTAGAGAGTCAAACCTGAGAAAAATATAAGAAAGGGATGTTTATGTTAAAGCTGTTTCCTGCAGGTATATAGATGTTGATGCTTAACTTTGTAAACAAGCCATATGTGTTTGGAGTAAGACCTATACAGGAAAATAATTGGCAATTGCTTTTCTGGCATGGAGAATTGAGATGGCACAGTGGTGGTGGTGAGAGCATTTTCCTATAGGCAGTCAATTATTTTTTTAGCTGGTAGCCTGGATTGAATACCTGGCAAGCCTCTGCTGAAGCATCCAAGTCTCAAGAGAATTGTCTTAAACTGGCTCAGCAGCAGCACAAGACAAGATAATTTTATGATCACATTATGGATATGCTCTTTGATTAGGCTCATCCATTCCATTAAGTCACAATCTGTTTTTTGTTATCACTTTTAGGAACTCAGCTCTTGTGTTTTGAAATCCATGAATTATGGCACACCCAACAAATTAAAAAATCTAACACATGGCTTAGTACATGTGTACATATGCACATGGCTTAGTACAATAAGTGAACTAGTCAAAACTTGTAATTCCAAAGCTCTATGAAAGCTTTAAGATGCTCACATAGGCAATCTCTGAAAATGATTAAAAAGTGAAATTAATGAACTTAGTGTCCTTAAAAAGCTCTGCTGCAGTTGTGAATTTGTGACTGATCCCTTCATCTCCCAGTGCTCAATCCTTAAATCCAATCTCCTCATGAGGAGAAGCTGTTCAAATGTGGGCCATCTTCCACCATCTCCTTGCCTGGAGAGGTACCAAAGAATCAATGTATTTACTAGTTCTTTAGTCTTTGCTCTTGTTATCATTTCCAATGTCTTAGAGATGTGTTTAGTTTGTCATACTTTCGCTGGAAATCCTATACTTATGACTGTTAAGACATTTCCATCCTTTTCTTGTTCAGTGGTTCTAAGTAATCATGTCTGGCATGAAAATATGGCTATTGCTTATTCTGTGAGTTTTGGTTGCTGTATGAAAAATAGCACAACTACCGAACTCAAAACTATGCCATTTTTAGAAATCTAAATATGCATTAGTTTTCTATTTATGGTTAAGAATTCACCAGTTTAAGAATATGCAGCTGTGAAATCCTACTCTAAAATATCTAGTGTCTCAACTTTCATAAATATTTCAGATAATATACAAACACAACAGCAAAAAGCAATGGTGCAACCTTTTTGGATAATACATGCATTCCATATATAAAAGGAATATTGGTGTAGAGAATTGTGTGCATTGGGAGAAAGACTAAAGCTTGGCATTTTAAATAAGCTTAACTATGTAATTAACGAGGATGAATTTAGTTTGTTTTCTTTATATACTGTTTCACCATAATGAACTCCACTGGATAGTCTGCAAATCTAAAGTGGAAGTCTGATTCAAAGCTGTTCCTTGTTATTTCACCACATCTTTGGCTGAGGAAGCTCTAATTTGACCATTAAGTGACTATCACATCAAGCTAAGTGAGAAATGGTCTCCTTAGAGTGCCACATCAGATTTTTATGGAGTTTTGTCCCTTTCTATTATGAAACAAGAAATAATTTTTACTTTCACTAAAACAAAGTTTGGATCTATTTTGTAAGATAGCTAAAGTTGGAATTATAAATACTTTTAGGCCAACTGAACCGTCAGAGCTGAGATTCAGTGTAGCTGGGTTCAAGGTGCTATTCACTGCAAAACTGGTTGGAGAGTGAATTTGTCATTGAGGCTATATTTTAGATTGATTCTGTCTCTATTTCCTAGCCTCAGAAAGGATCTTCTTGATATATTTTACTTTTAATATATAGAGAGTACTTAACTACAACATACATATGAACTCCACTATGAGTCAAAGGATGCCTCATCCGTTTAGTCAGGGCAAAATTAATAGCTAATAGCTCTATATTTGAATTTATTACCTTCAAATTATTCTCTTAATACTCTCACTCATCTCGTGCTAGTCGGCTAAAATACAATTGAATCAATGTATTTCAAAAACTGCAAATAAATGACATCTAAAGATGTTCTGAATTAACTATTAAAATTCTAATGTATCTGTAACAAGTGCAGCAGTGTATTATTCAGTTTCCATTATTTCTTTTCTCTGAGAAGCCTCATTTCCTATCCACTTTGCATGCTAGAATAGATATTTGCAAGTATATCTAATGCAGGACCAAAGTAGAAACATCAATTAAAAAAATTGTACTTGATTGTATTCTCCCATAGCATACAGCTTTTGTAGCTATCAAATATACTGAAATTTTAAGGTCATGTAAGA
The DNA here is from genome assembly GCF_016545835.1 of Crotalus tigris. NCBI lineage: Eukaryota > Metazoa > Chordata > Lepidosauria > Squamata > Viperidae > Crotalus > Crotalus tigris. The sequence goes on along the minus strand of NW_024096832.1, from coordinate 795,463 downwards.
TAAAAGCTCTTTGTCTCTGATGATAATGGACAAAAATAAGACAAGAGCTTGGCTTGATTATTTATGGAATAAATATTCAATATTTCAAGCTGCATTTTGTGTTTGTAGTATTGATTTATGGTTATTTTTCCTGAATGCTTAGATTGCAAATAGGAAAGCAGTGAGTATAAGGACATGCTTAAAGGATATTTACCATCAGGACTATGTCTTATCATAAATCATATATCACTTGATGATACATCTATAACCATTTAGTTAACATGACACCACAGGGTACTTATTTCATAATTTATAATGAATGGAAAAGAATAATCCCTGAAGGGGAATATTTACTGAGAATGGAAAATGGAAGCTTAGGAGGAAAATGTCTGACATTTACTGACACTAAGATTGTTGGTGTTATAACATGTAGTACAGAATATTAGGGTAAAATGTTAAAGTCAGTGTCTGGAAGAAGAACAATGCAATTATAAGAGTAGGCTATTTCATACGACTTATACCAGCCAGTTTGATGTTGCTAAAAACAATGGACAAAGCATATACTACAAAGAATAGAAACTTTCCTAAGATGCTATTAAAGTGAATAAATTATTCAAAGGCATCTGAAATTATACATAGGTGTGTAAAAATAAATAAATGTTTGATTCTTAAAATTAAATATAATGCATAGAAAAGTGTCACCTTGAAAAATTTTAAACTGAAATCTATTTAGCAAAGGGACAGATAAAAGTGTTCATGTTTTCTTCTTTGTATATTAAGCTTCATATGAACAATTGAGTGTATGTTTGAACTCTGAAGCAAAAGTAGATTCATACTATTTATTGTTAATATGTACATAAGTTAAGATAACTTTTCTTGGTTGGCAGCTGCAAGTCAATGCATTGACTGGCCATAAAAGACCTTCCAGTGATATGGTAAGTCAGTCTTGTTCACCACTTAATTGGACACCTTAACACATGGTATAGGATTTCCTGCCTGAGCAGGGGATTGGGCTAGATGACTTCCAAGGTCCCTTCCAACATTATTATTATTGTTGTTGTTGTTGTTGTTGTTATTATTATTATTATTACTATTATTTCCTACATCAGGCTGCCTCATGCAGTAATCCAGAAGCTCTAGCTGATACAAAATGTAGGATTATTGTGAAGACTGTCCTGTCAATATAAAATTATATTTAAATTGAAGTTGCTATATTGATTGCCAGGAGACTTTTAAGCCCAACTCCAAATATTGGTCATTACCTTCAAAATTCTAAATTCCGTAGCAGCAATATGCAGCAAGCAGCCCCTTGTCAGAATTGAATCTACCTACCGTAACTAGTCCTGTAATCAAGATTGAGCCTGTTGAAAATTCCTTAAATGAGGTTTGTAGGACACTGAAGAGAAAGAAAGGCTTCTCAGTAATAGCTTCACTTTATGGAATACTCTATTCTGAAAAATATTTGTAATACCCAATTTTCTGAAGTTAGTGTAGAGGTTAGTGTTGTTTTATTCAATACATTTTCAATGCCAATTTCCCGACTGTTGGGTGCCTACCTTAGATTTTTTTTTCTCATTGCTTTCTATGTTTATGTTTTGCCTTTAATTCTATTCTGGAGTTAGTTATTATTTTTCTCTTTGTTTCATGCTGCATACCATCCAGAATTCTTCCAGATTGGGATGAACCATAAATATGCTAAAATAAAGAAATGAATGGTGGTATTTCCTGCAGGTCCTCCCATTCTATACAGAGGGGTCTTCAAACTTGGCCCTTGGCATGGCTGAGGAATTCTAGGAGTTGAAGTCCACAAGTCCACAAGTCATAAAAGGGTCAAGTTTGGAGACCCTTGCTGTACAGTCTTCAGCGGAAGTTAGGTCTTGGACCATTCTTTGAGGTTCCTGTCATGGATATATCTAACATCAAGAGTAAATTCTGCTTTTTTTATAGTAAAGATCATACTGTGGGAAAAAAACTGCCTTTAATGTTGAGACAGGTCAAGAGCAGGATTAGAATCTTCCCCATTAATTCAAGCCTTTTAGAATTTTAAAGTTTTTTTGAAGTTTCTTTTGGTAGTTTTAATGTCAGTTTAAGAGGTATTAAATGATTTTATTTTTTATAAAATTTTTATAAACTGGCAGAAGCATTGGTAGTGCTGGCATATACATCCTTTACACAAACAAAATTAGCAACTTTTATCAAATTTCTCCTGAATCCAGCACTGGTACCAAATAACTATGAACCTGTAGTGCCATGGAGGCTGGGAATTTTATGAATTCCAGCTGATCAATCAGTTGCTCTTTGAAGTACAGGGTGTGATAAATTTGAGGCTGGGTTATTAGAATGGGTTGTTCCTGATGCAGCCACTGAAAATTACAGCTGGCTTAGAATATTATGCCATAAGACACAAGTTGTATTTTTAGGCATTACAATTTCATCTCCATGTTGAAGTAGTTCCTTTTTGAAACTTTTTGAACCAGATAATCACTACTTAGCTTACAGTTAGGTTTAACTAACCTGCAGAACCATGTATTCATCTATAGTGTGCTCTACATACTCTGCATCCCGCCATGGATATAAGCTACCCCAATAGCTAAGTTTGCTTTTCTGTGGTGAGGTCCCTCCTATGGAAGAAATTTTCTTTAGAGTTAACCTCAAGCCTTTTCCTTATTACACTTATCTTTTTAGCACTTTGTAAAAAATTGAATACTTAGAATATTTCTTACTGAAATTAGTGTACATTAAATAATGATGCACAGGATTAGGGATGTAATGTCTGATATGGTTCTGAAAACCAGGATAAATCATATTCAAATATTATAAAGATTAGGACATGATCCAGCAACATAGGTATGATTTGCATGCAGAAAGTCCCATATACAAATTGAGATTTGGATGATAAGGATGATCCAATCATCCTTCCCTCCATGTTCCAGTGTCCACTAATTATTTTCTGTCTTTGCAGTCACAATGTCTATTCTCCTTTGATTTATTTGTTAGTGTTGATTGAGTTGGTAGAGTTTTCACCTCCAGTCTATGATAAGTGTCTTATAATTATGGTGAAAGTACCAAATAATCTTATCTGATGCAAGATAGTTTTCTATATTTTGTTCTTACTGCAGGAACATAATATTCATGCCTATCTGTTGCTGATCTTTTCAACATTTCAGAAAGTAATTGCTGCAAAAATGAATTCCATAGGACAAGGAATACTTTAAAATATTTTTTTTAAAGTAAGGCAAATAGATAATTTGCAAGTAGAGAGTAAAAACGGTGTGTTTTTTCTTCCTTGACCTGGGTGGCCTTTTGTTTTTGGAAGCAATTTCTTTCAACCTGAGCTTTAGTTTTAAAAGTTAATATCAAAGAAGTTTGTTAAAATGACATTGCTCCCCAAAACCCCACGCTTTCATAAATGTGACTATAGTGACATACTTGTAAAGCAGCAGGTATATACCCATAAACAGTTAACAGCTTCTTTAAGTGATTCTAAAATAGGATTTCATATAGTGATACACAGAGTTGCTGTTCATATGCTGTAGTTCAAATGGTACCTGTTTATGTTTTATTGTCTAAAATCACCCCATGAAGTTGCAGTGTGTGATCATTGTCTATAGAAGTGTGGTTTGGCACATTATGGATGTGATGAACTCTAACGGCATGAACTGATGACTATCTGAAAATTCATTAATTCTGGTCCATAAAATACTGTGGACACCATTGGTATCACAATTCCGGAATCCAAACTCAGCACGTTTAGTAACCTTTGCAGTCATTATTTGGGTACTCAGAAGATTCTGATTAAACATAAAGAGCTATTAAATACCACTGGGATGCAGCCCTTTTGTTGGTCTTGGGAACAAGTTTATTTCTCATTTAATTAAATGGCAGGATACCTATGGACTTCATGAAGTGGTGTATCATGCCCCAGAGGAGTAATTTTCAAACCCACAAAACCAACAAAATCATTTTTGCAGAAAGATTACATATAAGGATTTGCAAACCTTGTCCTTTTCTTACTTCCAATTGTCTCAATACTTACTCTATTATATGTCTACAACCCCAGATTTCAAGTCTTCATACTGCAGACCCAAAATGTCCTTTCCACAATAGTTTTAATATCAAATAATATTCTACAAAAATGTTACTGATACATATATAGGGGAAATGTTTGCATATACCTAATTATTAGGTATATGCATAACATTTGGCTGAATCTGCATTCACAAGATGAATAGTTTCTCCATAGCTTACTAATGTTAAATGGGATAGCTATAAAGGGAACTAACCTGAACCAGGACCATTACGCAATTTCAAGTAACTTGTCTAAACACTAAGAAAGAGAAGAAACAAACATTGTGTTTAGAAAGCAATCCATTCACTTTTTCTCTATAAAATGTCAGGACTGTGAGAAAAAGAATTGAAATCACTAGAGCTGAACTGTTGATAGGCTATCTTCTAATCACAGGAAAAGATTAGGACTTTCCAATCAAACTATTCAGTGAAAGATGTTTTCTTATTCTTAACCTGCAAATGTTTGCAACTGAGTCCTAAATCATTTAATAAATCGATATGTTAAGATCCTAATTCCCAATCTTGCATCTAGTTCTGTAATTTTATCATTTTCTGATGAAATAGCACCTGTACAACATCCAGAGTTTCACAGTAAGTGCCCATCAAAATGCAAATTGAATCAAACAACTGGTTCTCCCCATTATCAAAGGCTCGCTTTGTTACTTCATCTATTTAACATTTTATATTATTATTACTACTACTACTACTACTACTACTATTATTTTAAGTAACTCAATAAAACCAGCAATGTCAAAAGGTATCAAAAATATTCAGCACAAAATTAGACCAAAGCAGTAACAAAGAAAAAGCAGCAATAGGTTAAACTCACAGTGGTATTCATATTAAAGAATTTGGAAAATAAAAGTTTCTGCTACATATATTCTGAAATAACAGAGAAAGTGCAAGATATACTTTACTTGGGAGCAACCACAGAAAACATTGGAACCCTGCAATGTAAACACCACAGTTAACCAGAAATCTCCAACATAATCCTCTTGGAACATAGGATTATGTATATATGAGCTGAATCACCTTACATGTAATCCTTGACTTTTGACCACAACTGGGACTGAAATTTCCACTACTAAACAATGTAATCATAAAATGTGACATCAGATGACTGCATCACTTAGCGACATCAATCCCATAACTTCCTGTTTCCATTGTTAAATGAATTCTTACAATTCATTTTAAATTGTAAGCCACCCAGTTACATTGACTGAGATGGGTAGCTGTAGAAATTGAATAAATAAATTCTACCAGCAAGAATCCATAATCCAATCATCCCAGCCACAAGCCTTGGTTCTTCCAGGGTACAGACAGGATTCCTTTCAAATGCCTATTCACTCCAACTCTGCTATTTTGACACCCTGCACCCCGTCTTAAAAAGTAGCATGCAGCTGCAAAACCATATAGCCGTGGTGTTGCTTGCCACATTATGACTCAGGGATTTCTTGGAATGTCATGATTCTGGGGCTTCAAGAAGCCCATGAGCTACAATGCAGCATGAAACCACAGCCATCCTTGGAAGCCTCAGCTGCCCAAGCATGATCCATCAGAATTCTCAGTTGAAGCACAAATGACCAGGTTCAAATTAGCATTTTTGGACACATTATGCAAATACAAGTTCCTTTGAAATCCATAATGCTTGAAAATATGAGAGGAAAGAAAAGAGGACAACTAGCAACAAGATAAATGGATTTGATTATAGCAGCAATACATGTATTGTTGGGAGACCTAACATATCAGGTTGGGACTGATCATCTATCTGAGTGGTTGCTATGTGGTTGCTAATGGCTTGATGGAAAACAATCACGTAGTTACGGTTTTTTTAAGTCACATAGAAACTTTGACAGTTGTGTTTAAAAGTCTAAACATCTAAAGGCTTTGGTTATGTACACTTAAGAATTACAAAATAAACTCTGATGATAATTCTCACTGAGGAAGTACAAATTATTCCACATGATAACAAGAAATTAATATATAATTCCAATAAAGTCCATTCTGTATCTAAAGAAGGTTGTGCTGTAAGTATTCCACTCTGGTTAATATTATCTACACTTGGGAACACAGGAGCACAATATTCTTGCTTCAAGTGGTCAAGGGGTGCAAGCAGATTTCAGGCATATTCATTTATTTGTTATTTATATACATTAACTATATTATATATTTTATATTCAGCCCAAACAATCCCTCTTCACTCAATGCAGTCCAGGCAAGGCAAGAGGTTGGACAACCGTGATGTAGATTATTAAATCCAATGAAAAAGATACTGTACTCACTGTCCAACACTTTTGGTTTGCATTTGTAAGGAGATCTCATGTGCTCCTCTTAAGCTGTCAAAAACCCAAGAAGAAGAGTGCATGTTTTCATTAATATACCACTGACTTTTCTGGGGAGACAAGTTAAAAAAAAAAGACTGCTTGCACTTAGCAATGGCAACAAGATTCTTCTGAAAGTCAATATCACCATCAGCTACACAGGGAGACTCAACAGTTCATCACGAGGAGACTATTTTGCAGTTTATAATATACAAGGCTAAAGTGGCAATAAAAATCCTACAGTGATGTATCCATGTTAAAGGAAAGAAAAATGGTATTAAAGATAGTGAAACAGAAAACGTATATTACTTTATTAAGAGTTCACATCAATAGCTCCTATCTGACATCCCTCTAGAATTCATTTTATTTCTCTCTAGTGCTCACCACAACAACCTTTCAGCATCTTCCAAAGCAAAAAAATTGAGGAGAGTCAAAACTAAGATTGAAGTAAAAAGTCTATGCATCTAGTGTCCTTGCTTTTAATGTCTGTATGTGTGAGATATCAGCAGTTTTCTCTGGTCTTTGCATATAAATCTTCTAATCATCCATACTTATGGAAGAGCTCAGAACTTTGTTTAATGCAAATACAAATTATATACAAATTGATATCCCATGCTTGCTTGATAGCAATCTTATTGAAATTACACTTTGGGGCACTTTATTTTATAAGGTATGAGTTGGGTTTGCTCATACCCTGTTTCTTACAGTGACAAAAAAGATTTCTGTGGGAGAACTCCCATTTCTGATTTTCAAAGACTAATCTTCTGTGATGCTTTTTTACAGTATATAACCTTTGCATTGATATTCATTAGTCTCCATAATTTTTTCTAATCCTCAGTTAAGTTTTAATTTGGTGGCAATCACCACATTTTGTGAAAATTTAACTGTACACTGGACAAGGTAGTACTTCCTCTTATCTGATAATCTTAGCATTTACTGTTATTAAAAGTTCTATTATTATGAAAGATAAAATGAACCTTTCTGCTAACATTCTATATACTAGAAACAGATGCAATTAAAATTTTGTAATATACAAATTTGAGATTTCATTTCTCTATTCTAAGTTCCTCACCCCCGACATGCAGAGAAACATAGCTAGAATTCATTCTATAGTTCTAGCTTCCAACTAATCTCAATTCACATTGAATATTTTAAAGATGACTATTGATTATATAGTAGTATATATACTTTATACAGTATTGTTTATTGAATTAATACCATAATAATATGATACATGATATAGTCTTAAAGGTGAAAACCTAAAGAAAGCAACAACTAGGATTTAAAAAATTGCTTTTCTGAACACCAAGGCTAAACCTTTTCAAGTCTTTCTCCACAGGCAATCAGAACAATGTTTAGGGACAACACTGCAGAAGAAAATGATTATATGATATCAGTCAAGAAATACACACATTCTTGGCATAGTCAAATATAGCTGACATCACTTCTATGCATTTCCTTTTCTCCTGAAACCGAAGTATTTTTATTTACATAAAAATCAGTGACTCCATCTCCAAAATATCTGTGTTTGAAGAAGTGGATCCACACTTGACCACAGTCAAAGAGTAAACCAATGAGACTAAAATTTGGCATACCTAACCTACTGATGTCACTGATTTTTATATAAAACCTATATATATATAACCTGTAAGTTAATGTTGCATGCAATGCAGTTGTTTGGTTTTTTTTAAAGACTGCATCCCAGTTATTGTTCCCTAGGAGAGGCAACCAAGGCAATCAGGTCAGTCAGTTTCCTGTGACCTTTTGACAAAAACACACAAGACGCTATCTGAATTTGAAACTGGCCATTTAGTTCTCACATCACCTACTTGGTCTGTTAGTGACTTTTCAGAATGGTTTCCTGGCTTGTCCTCTGAGATGCAGGGATATAGCATCTTTTGCATGCACTGTATATGGCATGTCAAAGATATGGTACACAATTTCTCCTTCTAGTAACTAAGAGGCTTCTAGTAATTAAAAGGCTGCTGAATATGATCCACCAATCATATTTGGCAAACATACTGGATTTGTTAATTTGTAATTGCAGGAGGGCGTATTGCAGAAATAACTCTGCTTTACTAGTAATTTTTTAAGTCAGAATAAAAAGACAGCAGAGAGCATTGTTATTGGCATGATAACAAACCTCATGTATAGTTTCCTGGTTGATAATCAATATCACAGCAACAGCCAACAATAACAGTGTACTCTATATCCAATATGATAGATATGTACTGGGCTATTTGCTTTATGTAATGATGACTATTACAGCCACAATGATATATAATGGGTTTAGGGAGAGCTTTATGTCAACTGCAAACTGTTACTTTTTAAAGTAAATATCTGCATACTTCCGTCTCTGATGAAATGACTCACTAAATCCTTTAAAATTGTATTGATTTCTTATTTGCAAATTCATCTAAATCTGTGTATTATTTAAAGAAGCATATCATATGAGCACTATCTTACCAAGATTTATTTCACTACCCTTTCGATGTTAAATCTATCCTCACTTCAGTAATTCCTGGATGTTTTATATGCATCAAAAATAATCACAGCAACATGATAATATTGCTAATGCATTTAATGCAACACACTTATGAACAGTGTTACTACTATTACTCCAATCTCGTTATCTTAGGTGCAAAAAAAGGAGATATATTTCTACAGAAAAGTATACAAGATATATTGAATCAAGAGATGAATTTTAAATAAATCCCTTAAGAGGTCTCAGGCATAATGAACTTAATGAAAATTAACACAGTGTGAAATAGAGCAGAAATGAATTCATGGACAGCATAAATCAATGCTCATACCAAAAGTCCAGAAAAGCTTGTATTATAATTTTAAAAACAATTATACTAAGAGGTCTCAATAATGAAAAAAGCAATAAAGCTATTATAGCTATCCTCTGGAGTTTTCCAATCCACCTTGTTATGGAATTGTTAAAGCAAAATACAAACATTGCTTTCTGGGCCAGATGACCCAGACATGTGTTATTAAAGCAGAAATGCAAATTTAATGCACCCAAGGAATCTTTAGGAATACATGCCGCCATTACTCAATATCTACAATTCATTTATCAGCACAGAAAATAGCAAGTCCTCTTCTATCTCTGGTGGCTTTTAAAGCAACTGCTAACATGCAATTTGTAGCTAGTTAACCTGATTGTTTTCTCGTTTGGGGAATGGATTTTTTTGTGACAAGCTCTCTGGATTAATTAGAGACACAATTTTCCCACTTACCTCTGTCTTTGACTGGTTTCTTTCAGTAAACGTTATGCAATATCATAATTTATAAGCTACTTTGTGAATTGCTTCATGCCCCATATGTTTCGCATGAGAACAGTTTATTTTTTTAAAATAAATCTTTTATACTTATAGGACACAAAACATTTTTCTTTGTGTGTATTTCCACCTTGATCTTTTCAAAGATGCTGTCTGCAATTTGTGCCAATTATAGTTTTTTCTGAACTACATATACAGTTCATGTAGCTCCATAAACAACATTTTTCTTAACTGTGAAGTTTATTGTTAAGAACTGGTCAAATGGTATTATACATTTATTCAATAATGTGAATCCTTACATCCCTCCAACACTAGATACTCAACTGCAGGCATTACACATACAGGCACATGCTCAAATAAGTGAGATTTCTACATCTAATGTAACCAACAGAATTCTTACCCATAAGAATACCTAAGTAAGCAAATAACCATAAAATAGGCCAGAAGGAAGACAAAATAGCATGTCTATCTATCTGTGATTGTCAGAATTCAAAAGCTGCTGCATTCCTATGAAATAAACAAACAGACCCAAGCTAAGTATGAAAAGAAGAATAACAAGTAACGGAAATCTTACCCCATGTTACTAGGACAAATAAACAGTTTGGATCAGCTCAGCCTTTGGAAAATATAGAAATATAACATTTGAGGGGGAAAAGGCAGCAATCCCAGTTCTTAGCAACCTGATGGTCTTTCTTTAGTCAGTTAGAAAAAAATGCCAGCAGATCTCTGGAAAGAAAAAAAAATATAATGAAGAATGATCATATCATAATAATCATATTTAAGATAGCCCAAAACAGAAAATAGTGAGAAAGTATGACAGCCAGATAATCTCTGTTTCAATACCATTTCTGAGACATCCTTTTAAAGGTATTCTGCAAGTGATATCCAGATTCCCTGCAGATATTTATTTTCCATTTACTTTTGGATTTTACTTTTTTATAATTATTACAAAATACTTCTCGCTTGTTCCATGAGTTCGATATTTAGAAATGCTCAAGAGTCAAACCTTCAAGGTAATATGAAACTATATCAGTGCATTGCAAGTAGTGGATTATTCTGCTGAGTGTTTTGGTTACATCCTATGCTTTAAACTTGTATTTGTCTTGAATATTGAATCTTTCACTAGCTTCCTCCTATCCTGTGCTACAATATTCTCATTCAGATAGTGAAATGTGATATTGTTTTCAGGAAATTCAAAAGAGTGCTAAACAGAGAGCATCAAAGCTAATCCCAGAAAGGGCAGATACAAGGTTTTTCATAATGAGAACTCTATCCAAGTATACAAGAATAAAAATTGATCAGCGAGCAGCACTACTCAGAACCATGTAGGGTTTCTAATAGGTAAATTAAATAAGACTCAACAGGGTGCTATTGTGGCACAAAAGGGCAATGTCATTTTATAGCAAATTAACAGGACAAGAGCATAGTTTCTTTACGTTGTAGGAGATAATAAGGGTTGCTTTACTCAACCCTTGGAGACATTGTTTTCTGCAATTATCAACACTCCTATTTAAGAAGTATTAAAGCATAGCTCAAGAGGTAAGCTGCAGAGAATACAAAGATTCCAAAGAACAAGAAATGTAAACATGGTGACAGAAAGATCAATTCCATCAGTTTTTGTTATAGGGTTATATGGTGTGGTTTCTGTTGTTATCCTCCTATTGTTGTTCATGATAAATGCATTAGGCCCCTAAATAAGCATTTGGAAACAAACAAAAAAGTGAAAAAATAAGATCACTGAGTAAAATCTTAAGGAAAGGAACATAAAGGCATTTTTTTAATATACAAATACTACATACTATCTTCCTTGTAGTCAAATACTCCTATTCTATCACAATGCGGGTTTCTAGCAGCCTTAAAGTTACCTCTCCTATGATAGAATATAACTCTCCTTCTAATGTCTACTGTGTTTGCATGTTTTTCTTTTCTTTCGACAGCATTTTTCCATCTCCTTTCCACTAGGATGAACTAATTTACACTTATAAATCCTCAGGCAATTCTATCTATTAAGACATCTTATTGAGAGGAGGCACAAAAGAAGGAACAAAGCATCTAGGTTACTACTATTGATTTCTGTAATAACGTTATGACAGCTAATAGCTGTATCTCTTGTACTGTAACTCTTAAGTTTATTTCTAGTTGTATTGACTACAGTACAGTGGCTGAGCAAACAGAAGTAACTTGCTTGAGCTTTTCTTGCAGTGCTGACAAAAGCTTGTTTATGAATAGCCTGAGGTCACTCAGAAAGTTCTGATAAATATAAGGAGTAAATCTAGTTGCTCTTGAAAACAATTAATTTTGTCTACTTTTTCACTATGTCCAGTCACTTTGATCTCTTAAATACTACTGATGTTCTTAACTCTTGACAGATCCCTATCATGTTGTGTCATCTATAAATGTTGTCACCTTGTTGCCCCAATTCCTTTCAGATCATTTTATACATTAGTGCTGTGCCTCTGGCATTCATTTGTTACTTCCTGGTGCACTGAAATGTAACTGCTTATCCCTCATCCTTCAATCTCTTACCCAACCTTTCTGACCCCTGGGAGTTCTGTGCATTTGCCCTTGTGAGTAATATATCATCATAGTGACCTTTTTTTTGAGGACTTGCCAAAGTATTCTTTTTGAATTTCAGTTACAGAATATGCATTTTTCTTTTGCCCATAACATTTTTCATTGTAAGAAACTGATACCACATACTTAGTTTCCAAATCCATAGATAAATCACTGCTTTTATTACTACAGCAGGGGTGTCAAACTGCTGGCTCGCTGGCCAGTTGCATCATGCAGAGGCCATGCCCACCCAAGTTCCGGCAATGCAAAAAAAGTTGTGATATGTCATGACACATCACATGATGTGGCGAGTTTGACACTCATGTACTAGAACAGGGGTCCCCAACCCCTGGTCCATGGACCAGGACCGGGCTGCAGCATTCCAGCAACTGGTCCACACAAACAAGCAAAGCCCAATCCGTGGGAGGCAGGCAGCACACAAAACCATGCACTTTCTGGTCCATGGAAAAACCTTTCTCCATGGAACCAGTCCCTGGTGCCCAAAAGGTTGGGGACATCCGTACTAGAGGGTGCTATAATTGTAAGGGCAGTTTTGCAATTCCACAGTGGAGAGAGAGAGAGAGAGAGAGAGAGAGAGAGAGAGAGAGAGAGAGAGAGAGAGAGATCCCTGAGTGATATACCTTGCGGACAGCATAAATGAACAGAAGTGTTATCAGAACTGCATAAATTTTCCCTACCATTAATTTTTTTCTTGGGATAGCTGATAGATGGATAAAAGATAGATAGATAGATAGATA